>NW_022290902.1:0-101212 GCF_902635505.1 Sarcophilus harrisii | reverse complement strand
TTTGGCTAGGGGGGAGATCAGCGCAGACGGGGAGAGAAATTAGGTTCCGAGGAGAGCCTCAAACCGAAAATGAAAGCACAGATCTCAGCACAAGCTCCAGTGCCAACCCGCAGTATGGGGCTTTTCCTTGGGGCAGTTGAGAACCTGCACAGCAGGAGAGCACAGCCCAGGTTAGCCTCTAATCTGCACAGTGAGGGGATCGGCTTGGGGCCATAGAACTTGCGCAGGGCCGATTTGTCGGGCAGAGACATTGGGGCAGACACATTGGAGCAGAGACTGCCAGGCAGAATTCCTGTAGAATCGGCGGTTTGTGGTCAACTGCTAATACCCACAGCCCCACAAGAGGCTCTGGCCTGGGGCAGGGACACCACCCTTAGTTCTCACCCTAGGCAATCACTAACCCACTCCAGCCCTACTGGGCACTTCCAAGCTCCAGCCAGTGCTGAATCCACCTCCTGTTGGGGAAGGGAAAACTCCACCAGATCATCCCATACCTGAGCCGGAAACCGTTTACATCTCCCTGCCTGCAGAGGAAGCTGGTAACCCCCTGCCTAGGAGACATCCCAAAGACTTAAAACATAAATAAAAAGATGAAAAGAACGATTGACAGCTTCTATGTAGAAAAAGAGCAAGTCAGCAAACCTGAAGAACCTCAAACAGCAAAATGCATCAGACTGTCCTCTTTTACAGATGTTCCTACAGAAGAGACCATTAAAAGTCCTCAAAAGAGAGTTAGAAGATAAATGGGGAAAGGAACAAAAGCCTTTACAAGAGAGCAACAACTTCCTAAATACGAATTTGAAAAAGTAAAAAATCCTAGGAAAGTAAGAATTGTTAATTGGAAAAAATAAAGAATTCAATAGAAAGTAGGATTTGTGAATTGGAAAAGACAAAGAACTTGCATGAAAGTAGGATCTGTGAATTGAAAAAGAAAATAATTCACTAAAAAAAAATTAGTGAAATGGAAAAAAATTCCACAGACCAAAACAATACATTTAAAAACTCAATTGGACATAACAGAAAGAAGTAAAAAGCTATTGAAAAATAATTTTTAAAAAATTAGAACTGAACAAATAGAAACTAATGATTCATTGAGACAGCAAGAACTAAAAAAACAAAAATGACAAACTGAAAACCATGAATTATCTACTTGCAAAAAGAAGACTTGAAAAATAGATCTAGGAGAGATAATCTGAGGATTATTGGACTTTCCGAAAACTATTGATAAAAAGAGCCTAGATACTATTTTACAAGAAATCATCAAACTGCCCAGGATGTAATAGAATCAGAAGGTAAAATAGTCATTGAAAGAATCATCGAACACCTCTGAAGAGACCCTAAAATAAAACCCCAAGGAATATTGTAGCCAAATTTGAATTATCAGATTAAGGAAAAATTTTACAAGCAGCGGAAAAAAACATTTAAATACGAGGTGCCACAATAAGGATCTATTCAAGATCTTGGCCCCACATTAAAGGATCGAAGGGCCTGAATATGATATTCCGAAAGGCACAAGAACTTGAGATGCAGCCAAGAATAAAGTACCCAGCTAAGCTGAGCATTTTCTTCCAGGGAAGAAGATGGACATTTAATAAAACAAATGAATTCCATTTATTTCTAAGGAAAAAAAACAGAACTAACCAAAACATTTGATCTCCAACCATAGAACTCAAGAGTTGCAGAAAAGGTAAAAATAATCTTGAGAATTGTATTTCTGTGGGGATATACAAAAGAATACATGTATAATTTGATTGTACTGATATAAATAAAAAAGGGAAGTAGATATGGAAAAGGGATGATGGCAGAATAAGGTGGGAAGGAGGGATAAAAGAGGGAAACCACATCCCCAAAGAGGCAAAGGAAACTTATCATATCTGAGGGAATTTGAGACAAGGAGGAACATTGTGAATCTTACTCCTACAGAGTTGGTCAATGAAAAAAAAATGACATTTGTTTTAGAGAAAATTCTCCTTGCCCATTAAAAAGGGGAGAGGAAAAGGGAAATGAAAAGAGTAATAAGGGAAGGAAGGGGAAAAGATTTAAAGGGGAGGGAGGGATTATAAAGAGGATAAGTATAGAGATACAAGAGGGGTACATAAGTTTGGAAGGGGAAAGAGGGTTGGGGAGGCAAGAAAGTAAAGCACAATCTGGGGTTTAGGATGGCAGGAAATACAGATTTAGTAATTCAACCGTAAATGTGAATGGGATGAACTCCCCAGAAAGAGGAGGCAGATAGCAGACTGGATCAAAAGTCAGAACCTCACAAATGTTGTTTACAAGAAAACACAAAAGAGGGAGATACATATAGAGTAAAGGTAAAAGGCTGGAGCAAAATCTATTATGCTTCAGGTGAAGTCAAAAAGCAGGGTAGCATCCTTATCTCAGATGAAGCAAAAGTAAAAATTGATCTAATTAAAAGAGATAAGGAGGGAAACTACATCTTGCCAAAGGGAGATAGACAACGAAGCAATATCAATATTAAAATAATGCACAAGTTGTGTATAGCATCCAACTTCCTAAAGAAGTTAAGAGAGTTGCAAGAAGAAATAGACAACAAAATTGTGATAGTGGATATCCCAACCTTGCACCTCAGAATTACAACAAATCAAACCACAAAACAAATAAGAAAGAAATTAAAGAAGTAAATAGATTATTAGAAAATTAGGTATGTTAGATCTTTGAGAAAATTGAATGGAGATAGAAAGGAATATACTTTCTTTCAGCAGATCATGGAACCTATTCAAAAATTGACCATATATTAGGACACAAAGACTAAATTAAATGCAAGAAAGCAGAAATAGTAAATGCTTTCTTTTCAGATCACGATGAAAAATCTACATTCAACAAAAAGTTAGGGGGAAATAGACCAAAAAGTAATTAGAAACTAAACAATCTCATCTTAAAGAATGATTGGGTGAAGCAGCAAATTATAGATACAATTAATAATTTTACTCAAGATAATGACAATGATGAGATGTCATACCAAAATTTGTGGGATGCAGCCAAAGCGGTAATAAGAGGGAATTTTATATCCTTAGAGGCTTACCTGAATAAAACAGAGAAAGAAAAGATTAATGAATTGGGCTTAACTAAAAAACTAAAAAGACCAGTTAAAACCCCAATCAAATACTAAATTGAAATTTAAAATTAAAAGGAGAAATTAAAAATATTGAAAGTAAAAAAATTATTGAACTAATTAATAAAACTAAGAGTTGATTCTATGAAAAAGCCAATCAAATAGATAAGACTTTGGTAAATCTGATTAGAAAAAGGAGGGAGGAAAATGAAATTAGTAGTCTTAAAACTGAAAAGGGAGAACTTTCCACCAATGAAGAGGAAATTAGAGAAATAATAAGGAGTTATTTTGCTCAACTTTATGCCAATAAATTTGATAACCTAAGTGAAATGGAGATATTTTGGGCCAGAACTTGAAACAAGGTACTAAGTACAACTGATAGAAACGATGCTTGTGTGCACACCTTTAAAGAGTTCATAGAAGCAAGAAATATTTAAGTACTCATTGGAGTTCACATGTTTGGGAGATTTCAGGGTTTAGAAAGAGATATCTGAATTCATACCTCCCTTAATCCCTGCCTCCAGAAGGCAGAGTCAGCCTTTTACACTCAGCATAAATACAGCTCCAGTGAGCACTCGAGAGAATTAATTGGGAACATTCCCAGGGGTCAGAGAGGAGCACTCTGGGAGGAAGCCCACAAGCCCTCTCTACAAGGCAAGAGAGATT
Source organism: Sarcophilus harrisii (assembly GCF_902635505.1). NCBI lineage: Eukaryota > Metazoa > Chordata > Mammalia > Dasyuromorphia > Dasyuridae > Sarcophilus > Sarcophilus harrisii. The sequence continues at coordinate 97,470 of NW_022290902.1, read as the reverse complement.
CATTGCATCTTCCACCTTGGTGATGGCTGGAGGCTGAAGATAGCAGAGTCAGGAGCAAAGGACAAAGCTTCAAGAGCTCTAAGAACCAAGCAGAGAGATAGGTCTCTGAGCTAACCGGGCTATATTGAAGGACACAATAAAAGATCTGAACTTTTACTAGCTGGCTGCGATTTTTGGGTGATTATTTACTTGTAACTGAGACTAAGGCGACTTCCAGAAAACTTCCCCGAGAAACCTGCTTTCTCCCAGAGAGAACAATCATCTTATTATATTTAAAGAAGAAAAAACACCCACATATGGATATTATGGAATATTATTGTTCTGTAAGAAATGACCAACAAGATGATTTCAGAAAGGCCTAGAAAGACTTACATGAACTGACATTAAGTGAAATGAGCAGGACCAGGAGATCATTATATACTTCAACAACAATAATATATGATGACCAATTCTGATGGACTTGGCTCTCTTAAACAATGAGATGAACCAAATCAGTTCCAATAGTGCAGTAATTAATAAAACCAGCTGTGCCCAAGGAAAGAACTCTGGGACATGAATGTGAACCACTACATAGAATTCTCAATCCCTCTATTTTTGTCCACCTGCATTTTTGATTTCCTTCACAGGTTAATTGTACGCTATTTCAAAGTCCGATTCTTGTGCAGCAAAACAACAATATAGACATGTATACATATATTGTATTTGACATACACTTTAACATATTTAACATTTATTGGTCTACCTGCCATCTGGGGGGGGGGGGAAGGAAGGGAAAAATTGGAACAAAAGGTTTTGCAAATGTCAATGCTGAAAAATTACCTATGCAAATATCTTGTAAATAAAAAGCTATTAAAAAAGAAAAAAAAAAAACATGGGTTCATCCCCATGCTATGATAAAGATATCAGAGTAAGACTTTGTGAAAATTTGTACATAGTAGGTACTTAATACATTTTTGTTCCATTGAAAAAAAAAAGTGTGGTATAGGAAAGTTTGTTGAAAATTCAAGATCCATAGATTCCAAAACTAGGAACCCCTGCCCTAAACCAGCCACCTGAACAATTTCACAGAGAAGGACATATTTGATCATATTCTTGCCCAACCAGGTACCCTTTCTACTCATCCTTTACCTTACTGAAGATAGATATGCCTCTGTCCCTAAAACTTTGGTCCATTTTTTCTCTTCTCTTCCAAGGAATGATATGGCTACCCCAAGTTATAGGGGCCTACAGAGTTCTGTGACAAAATGTGAGGAGATCATCTAATCCAACTAAAAAAGGATGACAGGACAGAGGATCCAACCTGCATCCAAAACAAAACTGTTCTCACCAGATCAGCCAACCCTCCAAGAAGGGGGAATCCTTCTCTTTGGTATTTATCCCACCCTAGTGAGCAACAGATCCTCAGGGCCTTTGAAGCCTGTAAAAATGGGTTCTTGCCATTTATGGACTCAATCTGAGTTTTGCTTCCCTAAGTGTGGAGAATCTGCCCACAAGATCTCCAAGAGATTATTGTCTTGACCCCAAGCAACACCTGGGATGTTGGTTTTTATTGGCACCCAACCTCATCTCTGAAGGTTTTGAGGCCCCATTAATCCCAAAACAGCATTGCCTCCAGGAACCTCATTCACCATGGCAGTCTACCGGACCTATGGGCCAAGCACTTGTGAGGACAGTGTCCTTCTCAAGAATGCCCTAGGCTCAGGTGGTGGTATTTGGGGGAAGGACCCAGGGGAGTATGGGTGTTAGAGCCCCTGGCATCAGAAGCCCACACAGAGTATTCCAGCACAGGGAGATGTCTTGGACTTGAGCAAAAAGAGGTCCCAGACACATACTGGGACATTAGCATTTAGAAGCAGATACCAATCGACAACTTTGTTATTTGTTGCTCAATTCCCACTTATTGGTACCACCAGAACCTAATTAGTCAGCATTTCAAGGTCATTATTATTATATGTTCTGCATGTGATAATCTGTTGGTACGTTTAATCAACATCATTGACAGTGCAGCACTATAGTAATACCATGAAAAATAGGGAGGAAATATTAACCTATTAAAATCTGTTCTACATGCAGCTGGATAATAATGACTTCCAACCCACTCTCTCTATTTTTGTTTGCTCCAAATGGCATTTTGTCATTATATTCTAACTTCACTTTAAATATATCAACCAACAGTATGTTCTTCATTTTTTATTCTGTACTTGAACATCAAAAGGAAATAGTTCTAAATACACAGCAGCACACAAAATGGGGATTGTGTATAAAACCATGACTCTCCATTACATACTACTTTTTTTGAGGTTTTTTTAGCATATAATTTTACATATTCCTTTCAAAACTTTCCTGCATGTCTGTGTTTCCCTCTGAACATCTTTCCATTTTTTTTCTTTTCTGTATTTTTTAAATGTTTCAATTGCCCTATTTTTACCTTAACAAGTGGGGTAAAGTCAATGGAAAGCAATTATCTCACAAAAGGGAAAGGATAGATTCACTTGGGTGAGTGTTTTTCAAGCCCCAGATATACCAAGTGTGGTCATACATAGCCTTTTTTATCTCACATACTTCTTTTTCCCTAGGAAAGAGACTCTTAATCTACTAAATTCCAGAAACCTCTGAGGTGCTTTTAAACACTTCTCTCAATAGGATTAGGCATGGTTGCTATGGGGACCAGTTCCTCACCCTTAGACCCAAAAGAACTCATTAATAAGAAAGGTGCTGAGGTCTCAGCACCAATCCCGGCTGCTTTCAAATTATGACAACTACAAAGAACCCTGATAATGAGCTTTGATTCGATTTGAGGATAATGGGGATATTTCCAAAGAATCTTCTCTTTCCTCTCCCATCTAGTTCCTGGATTGGACTTCAGGGATGCTGGATAAAACTCTTACTGCTTTATTCTGTCCTTTGGGCTATTCCCAAGCCCTGCACACCTGTGCTATGCCCAGGACCTAAGGCGGGCAGCAGCAGCAAAAGCACTGAGAGGCTGATCTCGTCAGGCTGTAGGGTCCTGGAACAAGACCTCAGCGACTGATGGCCGGGCACAAGTCTTAAATAAAAATTATCTTTCAGCCTGGATTTCGAGCCTGTGACTGGAGGTAAGAGAAATCCAGGACCTCCCAGGAACTTTCACTTAGATCTAATTAGGTTAGAATGTTGAAAAACCATGCACTCGCAGTAGAAGAACTCGGTCTCATAGAAGAGATAATGTGTTGGAATCCTTAAAGCTGTTAAGTCATTAGAGTTGATAGAGACAATAATTATCTAATTTAGCGTGGTTCAGTATGATTGATCGATCTTATGAGGGAATTAGGCCAGAAATTGAAACAAGGATTAAGTAGAACTGATATAAACAATGCTTATGTTCACACCGTTAGAGAGCTCATATAAGCAAGAAGCTCTTAGGGCCAGAGAGCACTCTGGCAGGAAACCATAATCCCACTCTTGGATCCCACAATCCCACTTTCAGATCCCATCCAGAAAGGAGAATGAATAGAGCTTCAGTGAGTCAGTCAGAGTTAGTTCAGCCGAAAAGTTTGAGAGGGGAACATCAAGTCAGTTCAGAGAGAAGCCCTCTCTCAAAGGCAAGAGAGATTCATTCCATTTTCCATTTGTGCTGGTTGAGGCTAAGGTACAGAGGCAAAGGACTAGCGGCAAGAGCTCTTGGAACCAAGCAGAAAGATAGGCCTCTAAGAAAAACTAACCGGGCTATTTTGGAAGGAGAAAATAAACGTTTGCATTTTATCAGCTGGCTGCGTTTGGGATGATTATTTAATCTGAACTGAAACTAAGGCTGCCTCCAGAAAACCTCCCTGAGAAACCTGCTCCCACACAGAAAACTATTATATTTTAAAGAAGAAAAACACCACAATAATGAAAGAACATTTCACTTGCAATGCTTTAGTGCTAAAGTCTAAGGAACCAAGAATCCTAAAGCTCTGTTCTGCAGCTGAGGAAAAAATACATTGAAGTGTGGCAAAGACTGGCTAGAATGACTGGGAAAGATAATGTGGAATGTTGGAAGGGATGTGGGAAAACAGGGACACTAATACATTGTTGGTGGAACTGTGAATACATCCAACCATTCTGGAGAGCAATTTGGAACTATGCTCAAAAAGTTATCAAACTGTGCATACCCTTTGATCCAGCAGTGTTACTACTGGGTTTATACCCTAAAGAGATACTAAAGAAGGGAAAGGGACCTGTATGTGCAAGAATGTTTGGGGCAGCCCTCTTTGTAGTGGCTACAAACTGGAAACTGAATGGATGCCCATCAATTGGAGAATGGCTGAATAAATTGTGGTATATGAATATTATGGAATATTATTGTTCTCTAAGAAATGACCAACAGGATGATTTCAGAAAGGCCTGGAGAGACTTACGAACTGATGCTGAGTGAAATGAACAGGAACAGGAGATCATTAATACTTAACAAAATATATATGATGACCAGTTCTGATGGACCGCCATCCTCAGCAATGAGATGAACAAATCATTTCCAATGGAGCAGTAATGAACTGAACCAGCTACGCCAGCGAAAAACTCTGGAGATGACTAAAACCATTACATTGAATTCCTAACCCTATTTTGCCCACCGCATTTTGGATTTCCTTCACAAGCTAATTGTACAATATTTCAGAGTCCGATTCTCTTTGTACAGCAAAATAATGGTTTGGTCATGTATACTTATTGTGTGTCTAATTTATATTTTAATATATTTAACATCTACTGGTCATCCTGCCATCTGGGGGGGGGGGAGGAAGAAGGGGAAAAATTGGAACAAGAGGTTTGGCAATTGTCAATGCTGTAAAGTTACCCATACATGTAATCTGTAAATAAAAGGCTATTAAATAAAAATAAATACATAAATAAAATGCTGCAAAGTAGTGGTCCCCTGAGCCTACTGAGAGGGCTGCTTAGGTCCTGGGAATCCAAGTGTCATGGTCAGAGTTCTCAGGGATTCTTTCTTCAGTCAGGGCCAAGTTGATGCTAGGATGACCAAAAGGGCGGCTACAAACTTTTTTGCACATTTGAGACCCTTTCTCTCTTTATGATCTCTTTGGGATACAAGTTCAGGAGAGACATTGTTGGATTAAAGGGTATGCACAGTTTGATAACCCTTTGCATAGTTCTATATTGCTTTCCAGAATGGTTCAATCAGTTCCCATTTTCACCAACAATGTATTAGTGTAATATTCTCTTCTCTAAAATATAATTGTTTTCTGTGAGCAGGTTTCTTGGGGGCTTCTGGAGGCAGCCTTCCTTTCAGTTTGGAGAAATAATCACCAAATGCAGCCAGCTGTTAAAAGTTCAGATCCTTATTGTTTCTTTCAAAATAGCCTGATTAGCTTTTTAGAGGCCTCATCTCTCCTTGACTCCGAGAGCTCTTTTGATAGTCCTTGCCCTGCCAGCTTCTAGCTCTCTCTCTGAATCCAAAGCCTCCAGCCAGAGCAAAAGTGTAGTTGAATGAATCTGACCTCCTCCCAGAGTAGGTCAGGGTTCCTGACTTGTGAACGTCCTGGAAGTCTCTAGTTGAGGCCCCAGCTATAAATTCTCTACATGGGTGAACCGAAATGTGTGAACCTTTTAAAGGTGGAACCTAAAGTGAACTAAGTACATAAGCATTGTCTCTCTCCATTCCAGTGACTTAGCACCTTGTTTCAAGTTCTGGCCCATAACATATTAGTGTCCCAGTTTTCCTGCATCCCCTCCAACACTGATCATTATCTTTTCTCCTCGTCTTAACCAGTCTTAGACGTGTGTAGTGGTACCTCAGAGCAGTCTTTATGTTGAGGACTTTTCCAGTGTGTCCAGTCCATATGTAGCCCAAGGTCCTCCAGAAGAGTGACATTCTGGGTCCCATGGTTCCTTTCACTCCTGGCATTCTCTGGTGCTAACATGACCCTCTCAACCTCTGATGTTCTGTGCTTCCTGCTGTGGCATTCTCTTATCTCTGGGAGCTCTCAGATCTCACATGCTGGGATGTAAGGATGTTCCCAGCCCTGGCATTCTGTGAATTGTTAAGTAAGTATAACGCCACCTACAACCATGAGCTAGAACTAATATAATGCCCTGCCTCTGTCTACATATTTCCCTCTCCTGCAGCATTAAGGAATTTCTTAAAAGAAGAAATGTTTCATCTCAAGATGAAACATTTTAGGTTAGGGAATTGCCCAGCATTTCAGCAGGACTTGGACTCTCTACATAAACTGTCATTTCTATCTATGTCTGTTATCCCTGACCTCTTTGTGGTTAATGCAATATTCAAATGACTAGAATCCTATGTGTAACTGAAACACAGATTACTGTAGTGTCTTTGAATAGACAGGTATTAAGAGAGGAAGTTGGGAAGGAGCAAACCACTTCTTGGACACTTAGGGTTCAATTAACTGGGTACACTACTGCCACTAGCCTGGATCTTCTACTCTGAGATTATCACAGAGCCAGTATCCATCTCTGATATTGTCCTTCTCTGCCAGCTTGATGCTATAATCTCTTTTTCTTGTTCCTGGTTGATCCAGTTCTGCCACTTCTTGGCTCAGCTTACATTGACCCTCTTCCTTCCTCTCTATTTCCAAACACTAGTAAACTGCTTTTTTGGTGATGCTTCCTTGTTTTCCTACAATTTCCCAGAAGGCTTCGACCAAACTTCATTGGTTAGCAGTGTTGTTGACTGATTCCAGATGATATAGTTGCGCCTGCTACACTTTTTTGTTCTGATTGATTGATTTATTGATTCAAACAATAACAAACTTGATTAAGAAATATACTTACTTCCATTGGATAAGGTGGGATAATCAATGAAGCTCCACTTTTACCTAAGTATCCCCTATAATATATTTTTAGTCTATAATTTAAGGACCCCTTCTCCAACCTAAGCCTACTCAGAGCAGCTCTAGAGAAGACAGGAATAAATGGGGTGTTTCGTAAAATAGCTATAAACTATCTTCATGCATTGTCTTTATGGAGATAAGATCAGAAAGGAAGCATGGATGCCCATTATCACCTCCATTATTCATTATTGTATTAGAAATGTTGGCTTTAATAATAAGAAAAGAAAAATAATGAAGGAATTAGAATAGGCAATGAGGAAACAAAATTTTCACTCTTTTAGAATAATAGTTGAAATAATTAACTTTATCACAATTACAGGATATAAAATAAACCCACACTATGAGCTGAACTAAAGTTTAAAGGCTGTCAAAACACAGCTCACTTTGTTATATCTTCCATGAAACAGTGTGATAAAGACTCAGCCCTTCTTTGGAAGGCCAATAGGAGCTTAATTCCTTAATTAACTCTTTTATATTTAGCCAGCAAACCCAGCAACAATAGATAGGGAAAATCCCATTTAAAATAACTAAATATTTTAAAATACTTGGGAGTATACCTGCCCATATAAACTCAGGAAGTATGTGAACAAAGAATACTTTTCACATACAAGAAATCAGATCTAATCAATTAAAGCTATATCAGTTGTTCATGAATAGGATGAATCAATAAATTAAAATGAAATTTCTACCTAAGATAATTTAAATATTTTGTGCTGTATTACCAATATTATTTTATAGAGCTAGAAATAATTGTAACAAAATGTTCTAGGGGAAAAGTTCAACAATGTTAAAAGAATACAGGGTGAAAAATAATAAGGAAGATAGACTATTAATACCAAATCTCAAGCTGTATTATAAAGTGGTAATTATCAAAATCAATTATCAAAAACTATTTAAGAAATAGAATAATGTAACAGCGAAATAGAATACATGTAGAAGACCCAGCAGTAAATGACCAAAGTAATTCAGTATTTGATAAATGACAAGAACTCCCTACTAGACACAATCTTCTGAAAATAAGGTAAGGTAGAAGGTATATAGTAATATCCTACACTGTATATCAAGAGAAGCTCAAAATGGGTATGTGATTGAGACATAACAGTTTATTAGGAGAGCATGGCATAGTTTAACTGTCAGATCTCTGAAAAAAAGAAAGAATTCAAAACTCTATAAAAGATAAAGAGCATTGTGAGATGTAAAATGTGTTATTTTAATGAAAGTCAATGAAAAGGTTTTTACATAAACAAAACCAAGCAGCCATTATTAGAAGGAAAGTAGAAAATTGGGAAATAATTTTATAGAAGATATCTCTATTAACAGCCTCATCTCTCAAATAGATAGAGAAATAAATCAGATCTCTAAGAAGGCTACCATTCTCCAGTGCATGAGTGATCAAAGGATAAGAAAAGGCTGTTTTCCAAAGAACAAATCAAAGTTATCCTCAGTCATATGAAAAACTACTTTAGTCATTATTGATGAGAGAAATGCAAATACAAATAATGCTGAGGTACCACCTCATGCCTGTTAGATTAGCCCATAAGGTAGAAAAGGAAAATGATAAATGTTGGAGGGGATATGGGACAATTGAGGCTCCAATGCATTGTTGGTGGAAATGTGAACTGTTTGAACTATTTTGTAGAACAGTTTGAAACTAAGTCCAAAGGGCAATCACACTGTGCCGACATTTTGATCTAGCAAAACTATTAATATCTGTATTCCAGAGCTATTAGGAAAAAGAAAGAAGTATCTCCTTGTACAAAAAAAATAATTATAATAGTTGTTTTTATTGTAGGAAAGAATTGGACATTGAGGGGATACCAATAAATTGGAGAGTGGCTGAACAATTTGGGATATATGGTGTAATGGAACTTAGTTGTGCTGTAAGATAAAATGAGCAGGTCAGGTTTTTAGAAAAACTTGAAAAAATTATATTAATCGATGAAAAGTGAAGTAAGCAGAGCCAATAGAATATGGTTAAACATTAACAGAAATATTATAAATTAATCAGCTGTGAATGACTGAGGTCTTTTCAGCAACAAAACAGACTAAGACACTTATAAATGTATTATAAAAAATGCTCTCCACAGCCAGAGAAAGAATTGATAGGTTCTAAGAAAAGATTACCACATACTATTTTTCAAATATTCTTATTCTTTTTGGTGGGTGGTGGAGGGAGAGGAGAATTTATTTTGATCTGTTTCTTCAACAGCATGACTGATATCGGAATATGTTTTACATGATCGCACAAATAAAACTGTGAAATTGCTTACCATCTTACAGAAAGGGAATGAAAGGGAGAAAATTTGGAATTTCACATTTGTTAAATGTATGTCATATTTACCTTTATTTCTTTAAAAAATAAAATATTATTTAAAATACTGTTGTGTCTTGGAGAATAACAAGGGGAACTTTCAGAGAGAAGACTGATGCTGAGTGGAGTGAGTAGAAACAGAGAAGAAATAAGATTACACAGATAAACAGTATTGAGACACTTAAAAACTTTGATCAATATAATGACCAAATGTGATTCCATATGATCTATAAAGATGCATATTGTGTTTCTCTAGATAAAAAGGTGTCGGACTGACCAGGATGCAGAATGAAGCATATTTGTGGATGTGGTCAATAGGAGAATTTGCATGGCTTGAATATAGATATATTTCAAGCGATTGTAGGTTTTTTTCTTTTTACGGACTAAATGAGGGAGGAAAAGGAGCTAGATTTAATGGAATTTAACATTTATTCATTAAAATTGTAAAGTGAATGATTGCATTTTTAAATGTATATGGATTCCCTCAAAAGAAGTAAGCAAGTGAGAAAGGATGGATTTTGAGGAAATATACACACCACTCATGCCGAGATACAGGAGCATGAAAAAGAGACCAATATAATATTAATTGTAGAAGTGGGCAGCTGCTAGGGAAAAAATCCAAATCAGGCAGACCCAAACAAAGGAAAGGGGTTAAAGGCAAAACAACAAGAGGAGGGGGGGTTTATAGCGTAAGTTGAATAACAAAACAAACAGAGTGAAGGCTAATTTTAATGCTAAATATAAAGAACAAAGATAGTGACCAAAATTTTATGCTAACTTAGAGGGGCATGTTGAAAAATCAGAGGTCTCAAGGCTAAAGAGTCAAAGATAACGAGGATTCTGGAGTGAATGATGAAGACACTGTCAGAAAAGTCCAAGCTCTCCAACTTCCCGCTACAAACAAGAGAAATTAGCATCTCACAGCAAAGGTGGAGCAATAACAAGGAACAAGAGAGGACAACCAGATATGATCCAAAAAAAAGAAAAGAAATTGAAGCCAGGAAAGTCGGCCCTGTCATGTAAACACCTACAGTAGAGATGCATTGACTCAGCAAGAGGCAAGCTCTGAGACAGCTGGATTGTGATGTAGCCTCAGCCCCAGACACAGGACTTATTTCCCCATGCGGAGGAGTTAGGACCTGGAGCAGGGAAAATTGAGAGAACTTCTACTGATGAGGGGATGCTGGGCTCCTGCTGTGCTACCTGGTGACCTTGCTCTGGGTGAAGAATCATCTCACATTTTGTAAATGTAAAATCAGGGGTGGACAGAACACACTGCCCATGGACACTTGAAGGAGGAGGAGTTCTGAGTTTCTCAAGCCAGTGTTGCAAAGAGGACCTTTCACCAGAGGCACCATCCCCAAACTTAGGTCTAGAGGTGTTTTAATAATAAGCTGCTAGAAATGTGTGTGTTTGTGTGTGTGTGTGTGTGTGTGTGTGTGTGTTTTGATGAGGCAATTGCTAAGTGACTTGCTCAGGGATCACACAGCCAGCTATTGCGTTTGAGACCTGATTTCAGAACTCACAGGTATTCCTGACTTAAGCCTGGTGCTCTATCCACTATACCACCTAGCTGCCCCTGCTACAAATATTTTTAAACAAAATGAGCAAAGGAGAGAGAACTCAATCATCATAAGCTATAATGAAAATAGAGAATATTGGGGTTACTCTTCAAAGAAGATGATTGAAGAAAAAGAAAACTCTCTTACACCAAAGAGTAATATCAAATGTTCTTCTGTCTAAAAAATTTCCTAGAGAACTTTAGAAACTTTAAAAATCAAATGATAGAGATTGAGGAAAAATTTAAAATAAGAATGATCTAAGGGAAAAAAGATTATAAAAAGAAAATCAATCAAACAAAATTGATATACTTAACAAAGAAAATGATTCCTTGAAATCTAAAATCTGGTAACAAATCCAGCAGAATGAGAAAGAGATGAAGAAATAATAAAACAAATTCTAAAAATTAAAAAAAAAATGAGAATGTGAATTTAAAAAAAAATAAAGCAAATTATGTATAGAATAGATCCACAAAAAAAGTATAATTGGACTACTTGAAAGCTACAATGAAATACAGTTTCTTGATACAATAATAGAAGAATAACTAAAGAAAATTATCTTGTAATGTCAGAACAAAAAATAAATAAAAATAAATTTGTCTGCATTATGTTTCTTGTAAATGATCTTTGTGTTCTTAGCTCTTAGATGTTAAATTTCTGTAAGTTTGATTTGTTGATAGAAAGTCCTGAAAAATCTGGGTGAAGTTCATTGAATGTCCATTTCTCTCTCTTCACATTACGCGACTAATTTTGTTGATATGATATTTTGGCTACAGGCCAAGTTCTTTTGATAGTCTAGAGATATGATTCCAAGACTTTGGATCTTTTATTGTGACTGCTGATAAATCCTGGACAATTCTACTTGTAGCTCCAGCATACTTGGATTGTTTTTTTTCTGTTTCCTTGCAAAATTTTCTCTTTGATTTGGGGGTTTCAAAATGTGGCAATAAGGTTCCCATGTGTTTTCCACAAAGGATCTCACTGAGGTGATGATCAGAGGATTTTCTCTATTTCTGCTTTCCCTTCTAGTCTTTCACCCAGGCTCACTACTTTCAAAGCACAGTTTTAGTATTCCATTATTTCTGTTCCATACTTTGTTTGGTAATCATTTCTCAGGTGATGAGCATTCATACTTTGTTTCACTCTGTAGCCAGGAGAAAAAATGCCCTTAATAAATATTGTGGAATGGAAAATCTAATTAATTACGGCTTCTGAAGTTAAGTTCAGTAATACAGTCTTTGTTTTAAAGGCTATGGACATTTTTGTTACTTTCTTTAAATTCAAAATTACTTTCCAAAATGGGTGTGTTATTTCACAGCTCAACCAAAAATGGATTGCGTTACCTGTTTTCCCACACCCTCTCCAACTTTGACTTTTGAGTTTTGAGGATTATTTGTTCACTTGCAGAGGGTAAGGGAAATCCTTTGGGTTGTTTTGATTTTCATTTCCCTTATCATTAGCAATTTAGGGGATTTTTTCATGTGGTTTTGAATAATTTAAAATTCTTCTTTTGAGAAATGTTCATATCCTTTTACAATTTATTCATAAGGGAATTGTTATGTATACTCATGCACTATCAACTTATTTCAGAATCCCATTCCTTGGAAATTCCATCTCCATCTATGAAAACACTCATTAGAGCCATGGTAGAAACCTCTCTTTGAAGTCCTACTCACCACTCCTATTCCAGCCAAATTCCATGGATTGGAGTCCTGTATACACCTGTCACATCTCAAAAAGGAAGTACTTCCCACCTGGTTTATATAACTTATACGTGACTTGATGATAAAAATTGGGGTACAAAGCATTAATAATATGTGAGATAGACAGCTGTCTTTATAAGACTGGTTGAGACAGTTGGATGCAGATGACCCAACCCAAGAAACCAGAGTTAGACAGAGTTATTACTTACACTCTGAATGAAACTTTTCTTTACTCCCATTATAATAAGTTTTTGACCTCTCACTTTTCAAAACCTAATTTACCCTAATCCTTTACTCTGAACAACAGGCCTATAAGGCCCTTCCAAAACCCCAAGGTTGAGCCGTACCTACAATATAGTGCTTCTAAAAACACCAATTTATTTATTTTAATTTTAAAATTATTATACCTTTTTATTTACAAGATGGGTAATTTTTCAGCATTAATTTGCAAATCCTTCTGTTCCAACTTTTCCCTCCTCCCCCATGGCAGGTAGATCAACAAGAAGCGTTAAATATGTTAAAGTATATAAATATAATATACGTACATATCCATACAGATATTTCTGCTGCACAAGGAAGAATCAGAGTTTGAAATAATGTACAATTAATCTGTAAAGGAATCAAATGCAAGTAGACAAAACAGAGGGAGAAAATGATGTTAGTTCTTCACACTCATTTCCAAGAGTTCTTTCAATGGGTTTAGCTGGTTTTAGTCATTATTGAACAAATGGAACTTTTTTGGTTATCTCATTGCTGAAGAGAACCACGTCCATCAGAATTGATCGTCATATAGTATTGCGTTGGTGCCATATAATGATCTCCTGGTCCTTCTCCTTTCACTCAGCATCAGTTCATGAAAGTCTCTCCAGGCCTTTCTGAAATCTTCCTGCTGGTCATTTCTTAAAGAACAATAATATTCCATAACATTCATATACTACAATTTATTCAGCCGTTCTCCAATTGATGGGCATTCAGGTAATTTCGTTTCTAGTCACTACAAAAAGGGCTGCCAAAAATATTTTTGCACATATATGTCCCTTCCCTTTTTAAGATCCATTGGCTACAAGCCCGTGCAGTAACACTGCTGGATCAAAGAGTATGCACAGTTTGATAACTTTTAAGCATAATTCAAATAGTTCTCCAGAATGGTTGATCCATTCACAACCCACGAACACCTTGAGTGTCCTAGTTTTCCTACATGCCTCCAACATTCGTCACTATCTTTTCTGTCATCTTACTATCTTGAGAGGTGTGCAGTGGTATCTCAGAGTTGTCTTAATTTGCATTTCGATTAATAACGAGTTGAGCATCTTTTCATAAGGCTAGAAATAGTTTGAATTTCTTCAAATCTGAAAAAATGTCTGTTCATATCCTTTGACCATTTATCACTGAGAACGGCTCTAATTTTAGAAATTAAAGTCAATTTCTCTATATATTTTGGAAAATGAGGCCTTTTATTAAACCTGTTGACTGTAAAAAATCGTTGTCCTCAAGCTTCATTGTTTGGACTTCAATCTTGTCCGTACTAGTTTTGTTTGTTGCAGTTTTTCATTTGATATAATAAAATTTTCTATTTTGTGATCAACGATCTCTAGTTCCTTCTGTGGTCATAAATTCTCCTCCTCCTGAGAGGTAAACCCCGGCCTTTCAGTTTTGTCATATAATCTCATTCCTTTATGTTTTGACCACAAAATTACTTTGGACCTTATCTGGTGTACGGTGTTGGAGTGTGGGTCCATGCCTAGTTTCTGCCATACTAATTTTACCTTCCCAGTTTTGAAGTTTGTGTTCTCAATCAAAAGCTGTGTCTTTGGGTTTTCAAACACTGTATTATTAAAGTTATTATCTATGTTTGTCCTTGAACCTAATCTATTCCACTGATCAACTAGTCATTTTTAAACATACTAAATGAAGTTTTTGTGACCACATACTTTAGATCAGGTACAACTAGGCCATCTTCATTTGATTATTTTTCTAATAGTTCCCTTGAACGTGTCCTGACCCTTTGTCCTTCCATACAGAATTTTGCTGTTATTTTTTCTAGGTCATTAAAATAGCTGGGAGTCTGACTGGTATGTGGTACCAACAAATAGATTAGTTTAGGTAGTATTGTCATCTTTATTATATTCTCCTGCCCTATCCAAGAGTAATACTTTACCATTTTTCCAATTGTTTAGGTCTGACTTTATTTGTGTGGAAAGTGTTTTGTACTTTGCTCATATAGTTCCTGACTCTTCCTCGGTGAGATAGATTCCAAATATTTTATACCTTGAATACTGAAGGAATTTCTCAAACTCAATTGCTTGATTTGTTAGTGGTATATAAGAATGTTGATGGCTTCAGTGTGGGTTTATTTTGTATCCCGCAACTTTTGCTAAAATTGTGGATTATTTCTAATAGCTTTTTTTAGCAGAATTCTGGGGTTCTCAAGTATACCATCATATCATCAGTAGTATGATAATTTGCTCTCATTACCCCCACTCCTTAATTCCTTTAATCTCTTTCCTGCACTTTTATTGCCGAAGCTAGTATTACTAATACAATATTGATTAGTACTGGAGATAGTGGGCAACCTTGTTTCCATTCCTGACTCCGGTTAGGAACGGTTCCAGTTTATCCCCATTACATATGATGCTTATTGATAGATTTAAATAGACACTACTGACTATTTTAAGGAAAAGTCGATTTATTCCATACTCTCACGCCGTGTTTTTAATCGAATATGTCGATTTTATCAAATGCTTTTTCTTCTGCATCTATTGAGATGATCATATGGTTTTTATATTCATTTGTTTATTGGATATAGTCACTTATGCTAATAGTCAATATTGAACCAGCCCTGAATTCTGGTAGAATCCTACTTTGTCATAGAATATTATCCTGGGGATGATTGTGTGTAATCTTCTGTAATCCTTGGTTACAATATTTTATTTAAGATTTTGCACTGAATATTCATTAGGGAAATTGGTCTTAATTTTCTTCATCCTATCTAATTTAGCTATCAGTACTATGACTGTGTCATAAAAGGAATTTGGTAGTAGTCTTCATTCCCTATTTTTTCAAATAGTGTATATAGCATTGGTTTTAATTGTTCTTTGCATGTTTGGTAGAATTTGCTTTAAATCCATCCGGTCCTGGGGATTTTTCTTCAGGGAGTTGATTAAATGGCTTCTTCTATTTATTTTCTAAATGGGACTGTTTGTCCAATTTACTTCTTCCTCTGGTTGTATTTTTATAGGCATTACCCACTTCACTTAGGTTATCAAATTTATTGGCATGTGTCAGCTACTCCAATTAGTTTCCACCTCCTCTCTCACAGTGGAGAGTCTCCCTTCATTTTAGACTACCTAATTTTCTTCCCTGTTCTAATCAAATTTACCAAAAGTTTTATCTGTTTTGTTGGTTTTCATAAAACCAACTCCTAGTTTTATTTATTAATTAATAGTTTTTTTCTTACTTTCAATTTTATTAATTCTCCTTTTAATTTCAGAATTTCAAGTTTAATATTTCCTGATTGGGGGTTTAATTTGCTCTTTTCTAGCTTTTTAGTCAATTCATTGATCTTCCTTTCTATTTCATCTCAAGTAAGCCCTCTAAAGATATATAATTTCCCCTCAGCTACACCTTTGGCTGCATCCTGACCTTGGTATGTTAATGTTGTCATTCTCTTGAGCAAATTATTAATTGTGTTTACATTTGCTGTTTCACCCATTCAGCCCTTAAGTGGGTTGAGATTATTTAGCTCCAATTACCTGGTCATTCATTTACCCCAGCTTTTTAATATTGAATGTGTGTAGTTTTATTGCTTTGTGATCTGAAAAGAATGCATTTACTATTTCTGCCTTTCTGCATTTAATTTTGAGGTGTTTATGTCCTAATATATGTTCACTTTTTGTATAGGTTCCATGAACTGCTGAGAAGAAAGTATACTCCTTTCTGTCACCATTCAGTTTTCTCTAAAGATCTATCATACCTAATTTTTCTAATATACTATTTACCTTTTTAACTTTTTTCCTATTTGTTTTGTGGTTTGATTTATCTAATTCTGAGAGTGCAAGGTTGAGATCTCCCACTATTATAGTTTTGCTATTTCTTCGGTAACCTCTTAACTTCTTCCTTTGTGAGTTAGATGCTACTACCTGGTGAATATATGTTTAGTATTGATATTGCTTCATTGTCTATGCTACCCTTTAGCAAGATATAGTTTCCTTCTCTATATCTTTTAATTAGGTCAGTTGTTGCTTTTGCTTGATCTGAGATCAGGATGGCTACCCCTGCTTTTTTTTTTTTTACTTCACCTGACATATAATAGATTCTGCTCCATCCTTTTACCTTTACTCTGTATGTATCACCCTGCTTTAAATGAAACACAATTTAAATGACTAATGGGCTTGTTACTCAAGTTCCCAATTCCATGAAGCTTTAGCCCTAGCTGCCCCATTAGAAGCCTGGATCATTATCCCAATGGAAGGGTTCTATTTTACTGCTCCTCCTAGATAGCATGCTCTCCCAAACCCTGTTCGATTGTGGAATGAGAAGCCAACCATTCCCAATGTGCTTCACAGAGTTCAGCAGTTTATGTAAAGGAAGCAGCTACTGTTGCCTACTTTTATTTCTATCCCCATTCTCATAATATGACCACAGTTACAGGCAATCCATGTACCTATGGGGCAGAGTGCCACCATACCCAAGAAATGTAGAATGTACCTGTCGGGGTTTGCAGTCTCTGTATATCAAACCCTATTGTACAAGACCCTTTACAATTGGGAGTCTCTCTAGCAACTGAGGCTCCACTTTGTTTCCTGACCACAAGCAGCAACATTGGACCCAACCTTGGATCACTAAATCATATGAATGTAATTTTACCTTCATTCTAAATTCCTCATGGGTTGTTCCCTCAAAGGCTTCACGGCTAGCTTCTACAAGCTATGGATTTGTAGACCACTACAAATGCTTCCCTAACAACA
The DNA here is from genome assembly GCF_902635505.1 of Sarcophilus harrisii. Classification (NCBI taxonomy): domain Eukaryota; kingdom Metazoa; phylum Chordata; class Mammalia; order Dasyuromorphia; family Dasyuridae; genus Sarcophilus; species Sarcophilus harrisii. Next base: position 80,100 of record NW_022290902.1, on the reverse strand, counting down.
AATGGAGCGCAGGAATCTGATCTATCAAATTAGGTGTCAGACCTCTGACCTTGGTCTCTAGTAAATGTCACTGCAAAGTCTTCTATTCTATTTCCAGTTTAGTGCAGGATTCCCAGAATAATCTTTGTTCCTTTTCAATGTCAGAGATCAATCCCCATGCCTGGGAGAACTAACCACGTTTAACTCTCTGGGATCATTCTCTAACAACCACTCTAGCACCTTCCTTTGAAATGTCCTTTCCATATGTTTGGGACAAAGACTCAATCTAAAGTGACTACCACAGAGATCACCATAGAAAGCAGAATTATTTATTAGAATTCGAGAAGGGACTCCCCATCCTGGGTTCAGAGCCAAATTCACAGCAGGGCAGGGCCACCCTTGAAAAAATGTTTGCAGCTTTTATATACATTTCAGACAAAGAACCTCCCAAAATCCCAATTTCTGTATGTTGTGATTGGTCGCATAAATATTTATTCCCTATTTGATCAGTGGAAATGTAGACAAGTGATATAGCTTCTGGCCACATAAGCCTTCTTCATTGGCCAATGGAATGCAGTCCAGGCCTTATCTTAAATCATCATGTGACTGTGGCCTATAGGCTTGATCTACTTTAGCTACCAGTCCTTTACTCATGTGCTTAATCAGAAGTTTTCCACAATCCTGTTATTCACAAATATATATATATATATATATATATATATATATATATTTCACAACTAACAACTTGATTAATTCTACATCACTGAAGTTAATCTCCTCATCTGGACTATCCTCCTACCACCTCCCATCCCTCTTCTGTAAAATCATCATTTTAATGGCATCCTCCTGTCTATAAGATTCTTGATAGTGATTCTTGAACTATTCTGTTACCAATGTACTATATTAGGTAAGCATAGTGGCAACAGAATAATGGATTTCACTGACTGTAATGTCTGTACCCATAAGTGCTGTTTCACATCAGCCACGCCAAACCAAGACTACTCAGCTGGCTTGTGAAGAGAGATTTCCAAACTTGTTCAGGCACATGAACCATCTCTATGAATTTTTAGTGATTTCTTTTTACCACTTGTCCTTCTACTCAATTTGCATACAACAGGTGGACAGGTTTTGTTTCTCGGCTAGAGTCCTCCCTTCCTCTGCTAACAGATAATCTAAACTAATCTATGATGATATATAAACCACTTCACTTGTCTGGCTGCTTGATAGGCTAATAGATTAAGGGCCTGAGCAGCTATTAATTGTTAATTTTAAGACTGCTTGGTTGAATTAATCTCGTTATATATATATATATATATACGCGCCCACCATCCCATCTTGGGGCCCATGTCACTGGTCCATATTCCTTGATAATCTGTGCTGGGAGCCAGTGATCTCCCCAACCTATTAGCATCAAATTAGGTTTGAAGGTATTGTGAGTGCTGAAATAGCTTCAACAAAATTCCTTCAACACTCCCTTATTACCCCCCTAATGAATGCTGAGAGACACAATTACACACACACACCATAAAGTGATAATCCCACATCCCTCAGTTTTGTTCTCACCTTTACAAGGGCAAGGAGATTTGGTCCAGGGCAGCACCACAGAAGTTCTAACACCAAATTTTAGTCTGTTGCTGCTTAATTTCTTTTATTCATCCTTTCTATTTTACCTGATAAGGGCAGCCATACAGGCACAAAGTCCCCATGATATTTCTTCTTGAGCGTGTAAACAAGATTAAAGGATCTTTAGCTGTGAAATGGGTACTTTGTCTCTGAATCTACCTGCTCTACTCAAACCCCGATACCCTGGAATGATAACTGGCAGGCTTCTTATGATCAGTTTATATGCCCGCAGGTGGTGTAAGTTTCCCAACTATAACAGATGGTCCACTCTTGCTTTCACCTGTCAGGTATTTGGGACTCTAATGATGGCAGCCTGGCAAGTCCACTTGTACAGTTTTGGAAAGGTCTGATAGCAGTGGGCCTTCCTTTGAATTCCAGCTGAGCTGCCCTATTCATCCTCTCTGACAACCATGACACCTCCTGACAAGTTGCTCGCTATTGTGTACAGGTCTGTTATAAACTAGTTTGCACCACATCGGCCAGGTTTCCTGGGACACCCCTAATGACCGCCCTAATATAAATGTTGGAGTGCATGTCCCATACCTGTTGTGGTTAGTACTTCTCTTCCGTCAGGGAGGAACCAGTGCTCCTCTTTATCCTCCTCAGCGCCAAAGCTGATTTGGTTCTCCTGGGGTATGGAAGGTGGAGGCATTTGAGGCAAGAAACCAGAATTATCACCCATCATATCCTCCCGTACTTACAGATCTCTTTCCAACCCATTTTGCCCACTTCTGCAAAGCAGTTTCCTTGCCTCATGAATCTTCTCTTGCGACCCTGCACACGAATCACTGCAATGGTCTTGAGGAAATATAAGCATCATAAAATTTCAGGACCAATGCCCTGTGTGAAGCAATCCTCACCTTTACTGTTTCCTTCCCTCAAGTAATTTACAAGATCTAATTTCTTTACCCTTCACTTATACAATGGCCCAAATATTTTACCTCACATTTCACAAATTGTAATTTGTCTTAAGAAATTCTCAGTCCCTGTGTTCCTACATAATTTAACAAACTGATTGTGACTTGGACAAGGTCACTCTTTTTCCTTCCTGCCACAAGAGGATCATCTACATATTGTAAGACTTTTAACAGTAAAAAATTTATCCCAGAATGTTCACACAATTCTTACACACCCAAGTACATGTTCAATAAATTGAATATTATACCAATCATTTTGCTTTTAAAATGCCCAATACACAGAAAAATCCCAAACTGCATATTGCCCATGACAAAAACATTTTCAAAAGGACAAAGGCAAAAACTATTATTCTTGGGGTCCCTTTAAATCATTGGCATCAATACAGTTAATTAAAACTTCATTTTTTTCATAAAAGAATCTGAAACGTTCTTAAAACATCAATTAAACTTTTTGAATAACTCTTTCAAATTATAGATCACATTTGTGATCATATTCCTTAAACAACACCATTATGTTTCAAAGAAACAAATATTCAAATAATTAACCAAGCCACTGAAGCAGAAATGACTGAATGCCATTATGGAGGGGGGAGGGAGGAGAGGATTCCATGTGGCCACCCTTCCCCCAACTCCTGCACTCCTGGACAAAAGATTCCCTCCTGTTTGGAAATCAAACTTTTTGTTTAGCTCTGGGTTTTTTTTTTTTTTCAGAAACAAATGGAACTTACCTATTTACTGAATGTCCATCTTGATGGATGAAAATTAAAAACTACTCTACTTACAAGTAGTTAATTTCGTCAGTATCTCCAAGCTCCTTTGTTTTTTTGGGAATGGTAAGATCTGTATTCATCCCTTAATGTGGATGCTAAATCCTGAGTAGTCTTATAGTGGCCTTGTATTTGAATTGTTGAAGTTGCTTGTTGTTGTTGTTGTTTTCTCTGGCTGCTTGTAGTGTTTTTCCTTTGTGTGATAGTCTCCAGGACTTCCAGCCACAATATTACTTTCTATAGTTTTAATTTGGGATCTTCTGCAGTGATCACTGTTCTTTCAATAACTATTTTACCTTCTAATTTGTAACACCCTAAGTAGTTCTTTGATATTTCTTTTCTGAAAAATATGTCTAGGCTTTTTTCATCATGATTTTCAAACTCAGTAATCCTTAGATTATCTCCCAGACCTGTTTTCCAGGTCTGTTGTTTTCCAAGTATGTGAAGTAAGGTTTTTTTCTATTTTTTCTTTTTTGGTTTTGCTTGACCGGATTCTTTGCGTCTCCTCGTCATATTCTACTTCGTTAGGATTCTAAATAAAGTGATAAGTCACATTCAATTTTAGCATCATGCTTAGTAGTTCTCTAGTTCAGAGTTCACACTACACTCCCAGGTCACATTAGCATTTGACCACAAGTCAGGAACCCACAATCCCACTCTCAGAGGAGGAGTCAACCTTGAGTTCACACCTTAAGAGATCATATATAAGAAGCTCTTTTGGAGCCCTGTAGCCAGGAGTCAGTGGAGGAGAAGCTAGACACTGCAGTCGTAAGCAGAACTGGGGATTTTAAAAGAGAGAAATGGAAGCCGGCAGTCTGACTACAAAAGGGCGGCTACAAACTTTTTTGCACATTTGAGACCCTTTCTCTCTTTATGATCTCTTTGGGATACAAGTTCAGGAGAGACATTGTTGGATTAAAGGGTATGCACAGTTGGATAACCCTTTGCATAGTTCTATATTGCTTTCCAGAATGGTTCAATCAGTTCCCATTTTCACCAACAATGTATTAGTGTAATATTCTCTTCTCTAAAATATAATTGTTTTCTGTGAGCAGGTTTCTTGGGGGCTTCTGGAGGCAGCCTTCCTTTCAGTTTGGAGAAATAATCACCTCAAATGCAGCCAGCTGTTAAAAGTTCAGATCCTTTATTGTTTCTTTCAAAATAGCCCGATTAGCTTTCTTAGAGGCCTATCTCTCCTTGACTCCGAGAGCTCTTTTGATAGTCCTTGCCCTGCCAGCTTCTAGCTCTCTCTCTGAATCCAAAGCCTCCAGCCAGAGCAAAAGTGTAGTTGAATGAATCTGACCTCCTCCCAGAGTAGGTCAGGGTTCCTGACTTGTGAACGTCCTGGAAGTCTCTAGTTGAGGCTCCCAGCTTATATAAGTTCTCTACATGGGTGAACTCTCTGAAATGTGTGAACTCTTTTAAAGGTGGGAACTCTAAAGTGTGAACTAAGTACATAAGCATTGTCTCTATCCATTCCAGTGACTTAGCACCTTGTTTCAAGTTCTGGCCCATAACATATTAGTGTCCCAGTTTTCCTGCATCCCCTCCAACACTGATCATTATCTTTTCTCCTCGTCTTAACCAGTCTTAGACGTGTGTAGTGGTACCTCAGAGCAGTCTTTATGTTGAGGACTTTTCCAGTGTGTCCAGTCCATATGTAGCCCAAGGTCCTCCAGGAATAGTGACATTCTGGGTCCCATGGTTCCTTTCACTCCTGGCATTCTCTGGTGCTAACATGACCTCTCAACCTCTGATGTTCTGTGCTTCCTGCTGTGGCATTCTCTTATCTCTGGGAGCTCTCAGATCTCACATGCTGGGATGTAAGGATGTTCCCAGCCCTGGCATTCTGTGAATTGTTAAGTAAGTATAACGCCACCTACAACCATGAGCTAGAACTAATATAATGCCCTGCCTCTGTCTACATATTTCCCTCTCCTGCAGCATTAAGGAATTTCTTAAAAGAAAAGAAATGTTTCATCTAAAGATGAAACATTTTAGGTTAGGGAATTGCCCAGCATTTCAGCAGGACTTGGACTCTCTACATAAACTGTCATTTCTATCTATGTCTGTTATCCCTGACCTCTTTGTGGTTAATGCAATATTCAAATGACTAGAATCCTATGTGTAACTGAAACACAGATTACTGTAGTGTCTTTGAATAGACAGGTATTAAGAGAGGAAGTTGGGAAGGAGCAAACCACTTCTTGGACACTTAGGGTTCAATTAAGTGGGTACACTACTGCCACTAGCCTGGATCTTCTACTCTGAGATTATCACAGAGCCAGTATCCATCTCTGATATTGTCCTTCTCTGCCAGCTTGATGCTATAATCTCTTTTTCTTGTTCCTGGTTGATCCAGTTCTGCCACTTCTTGGCTCAGCTTACATTGACCCTCTTCCTTCCTCTCTATTTCCAAACACTAGTAAACTGCTTTTTTGGTGATGCTTCCTTGTTTTCCTACAATTTCCCAGAAGGCTTCGACCAAACTTCATTGGTTAGCAGTGTTGTTGACTGATTCCAGATGATATAGTTGCGCCTGCTACACTTTTTGTTCTGATTGATTGATTTATTGATTCAAACAATAACAAACTTGATTAAGAAATATACTTACTTACATTGGATAAGGTGGGATAATCAATGAAGCTCCACTTTTACCTAAGTATCCTCTATAATATATTTTTTAGTCTATAATTTAAGGACCCCTTCTCCAACCTAAGCCTACTCAGAGCAGCTCTAGAGAAGACAGGAATAAATGGGGTGTTTCGTAAAATAGCTATAAACTATCTTCATGCATTGTCTTTATGGAGATAAGATCAGAAAGGAAGCATGGATGCCCATTATCACCTCCATTATTCATTATTGTATTAGAAATGTTGGCTTTAATAATAAGAAAAGAAAAATAATGAAGGAATTAGAATAGGCAATGAGGAAACAAAATTTTCACTCTTTTAGAATAATAGTTGAAATAATTAACTTTATCACAATTACAGGATATAAAATAAACCCACACTATGAGCTGAACTAAAGTTTAAAGGCCAGCAAAACACAGCTCACTTTGTTATAGCTTCCATGAAACAGTGTGATAAAGACTCAGCCCTTCTTAGGAAGGCCAATAGGAGCTTAATTCCTTAATTAACTCTTTTATATTTAGCCAGCAAACCCAGCAACAATAGATAGGGAAAATCCCATTTAAAATAACTAAATATTTTAAAATACTTGGGAGTATACCTGCCCATATAAACTCAGGAAGTATGTGAACAAAGAATACTTTTCACATACAAGAAATCAGATCTAATCAATTAAAGCTATATCAGTTGTTCATGAATAGGATGAATCAATAAATTAAAATGAAATTTCTACCTAAGATAATTTAAATATTTTGTGCTGTATTACCAATATTATTTTATAGAGCTAGAAATAATTGTAACAAAATGTTCTAGGGGAAAAGTTCAACAATGTTAAAAGAATACAGGGTGAAAAATAATAAGGAAGATAGACTATTAATACCAAATCTCAAGCTGTATTATAAAGTGGTAACTATCAAAATCAATTATCAAAAACTATTTAAGAAATAGAATAATGTAACAGCGAAATAGAATACATGTAGAAGACCCAGCAGTAAATGACCAAAGTAATTCAGTATTTGATAAATGACAAGAACTCCCTACTAGACACAATCTTCTGAAAATAAGGTAAGGTAGAAGGTATATAGTAATATCCTACACTGTATATCAAGAGAAGCTCAAAATGGGTATGTGATTGAGACATAAAAGTTTATTAGGAGAGCACGGCATAGTTTAACTGTCAGATCTCTGAAAAAAAGAAAGAATTCAAAACTCTATAAAAGATAAAGAGCATTGTGAGATGTAAAATGTGTTATTTTAATGAAAGTCAATGAAAAGGTTTTTACATAAACAAAACCAAGCAGCCATTATTAGAAGGAAAGTAGAAAATTGGGAAATAATTTTATAGAAGATATCTCTATTAACAGCCTCATCTCTCAAATAGATAGAGAAATAAATCAAATCTCTAAGAAGGCTTCCATTCTCCAGTGCATGAGTGATCAAAGGATAAGAAAAGGCTGTTTTCCAAAGAACAAATCAAAGTTATCCTCAGTCATATGAAAAACTACTTTAGTCATTATTGATTAGAGAAATGCAAATACAAATAATGCTGAGGTACCACCTCATGCCTGTTAGATTAGCCCATAAGGTAGAAAAGGAAAATGATAAATGTTGGAGGGGATATGGGACAATTGAGGCTCCAATGCATTGTTGGTGGAAATGTGAACTGTTTGAACTATTTTGTAGAACAGTTTGAAACTAAGTCCAAAGGGCAATCACACTGTGCCGACATTTTGATCTAGCAAAACTATTAATATCTGTATTCCAGAGCTATTAGGAAAAAGAAAGAAGTATCTCCTTGTACAAAAAAAATAATTATAATAGTTGTTTTTATTGTAGGAAAGAATTGGACATTGAGGGGATACCAATAAATTGGAGAGTGGCTGAACAATTTGGGATATATGGTGTAATGGAACTTAGTTGTGCTGTAAGATAAAATGAGCAGGTCAGGTTTTTAGAAAAACTTGAAAAAATTATATTAATCGATGAAAAGTGAAGTAAGCAGAGCCAATAGAATATGGTTAAACATTAACAGAAATATTATAAATTAATCAGCTGTGAATGACTGAGGTCTTTTCAGCAACAAAACAGACTAAGACACTTATAAATGTATTATAAAAAATGCTCTCCACAGCCAGAGAAAGAATTGATAGGTTCTAAGAAAAGATTACCACATACTATTTTCACATTCTTATTCTTTTTGGTGGGTGGTGGAGGGAGAGGAGAATTTATTTTGATCTGTTTCTTCAACAGCATGACTGATATCGGAATATGTTTTACATGATCGCACAAATAAAACTGTGAAATTGCTTACCATCTTACAGAAAGGGAATGAAAGGGAGAAAATTTGGAATTTTACATTTGTTAAATGTATGTCATATTTACCTTTATTTCTTTAAAAAATAAAATATTATTTAAAATACTGTTGTGTCTTGGAGAATAACAAGGGGAACTTTCAGAGAGAAGACTGATGCTGAGTGGAGTGAGTAGAAACAGAGAAGAAATAAGATTACACAGACAAACAGTATTGAGACACTTAAAAACTTTGATCAATATAATGACCAAATGTGATTCCATATGATCTATAAAGATGCATATTGTGTTTCTCTAGATAAAAAGGTGTCGGACTGACCAGGATGCAGAATGAAGCATATTTGTGGATGTGGTCAATAGGAGAATTTGCATGGCTTGAATATAGATATATTTCAAGCGATTGTAGATTTTTTTCTTTTTACGGACTAAATGAGGGAGGAAAAGGAGCTAGATTTAATGGAATTTAACATTTATTCATTAAAATTGTAAAGTGAATGATTGCATTTTTAAATGTATATGGATTCCCTCAAAAGAAGTAAGCAAGTGAGAAAGGATGGATTTTGAGGAAATATACACACCACTCATGCCGAGATACAGGAGCATGAAAAAGAGACCAATATAATATTAATTGTAGAAGTGGGCAGCTGCTAGGGAAAAAATCCAAATCAGGCAGACCCAAACAAAGGAAAGGGGTTAAAGGCAAAACAACAAGAGGAGGGGGGGTTTATAGCGTAAGTTGAATAACAAAACAAACAGAGTGAAGGCTAATTTTAATGCTAAATATAAAGAACAAAGATAGTGACCAAAATTTTATGCTAACTTAGAGGGGCATGTTGAAAAATCAGAGGTCTCAAGGCTAAAGAGTCAAAGATAACGAGGATTCTGGAGTGAATGATGAAGACACTGTCAGAAAAGTCCAAGCTCTCCAACTTCCCGCTACAAACAAGAGAAATTAGCATCTCACAGCAAAGGTGGAGCAATAACAAGGAACAAGAGAGGACAACCAGATATGATCCAAAAAAAAGAAAAGAAATTGAAGCCAGGAAAGTCGGCCCTGTCATGTAAACACCTACAGTAGAGATGCATTGACTCAGCAAGAGGCAAGCTCTGAGACAGCTGGATTGTGATGTAGCCTCAGCCCCAGACACAGGACTTATTTCCCCATGCGGAGGAGTTAGGACCTGGAGCAGGGAAAATTGAGAGAACTTCTACTGATGAGGGGATGCTGGGCTCCTGCTGTGCTACCTGGTGACCTTGCTCTGGGTGAAGAATCATCTCACATTTTGTAAATGTAAAATCAGGGGTGGACAGAACACACTGCCCATGGACACTTGAAGGAGGAGGAGTTCTGAGTTTCTCAAGCCAGTGTTGCAAAGAGGACCTTTCACCAGAGGCACCATCCCCAAACTTAGGTCTAGAGGTGTTTTAATAATAAGCTGCTAGAAATGTGTGTGTTTGTGTGTGTGTGTGTGTGTGTGTGTGTGTGTTTTGATGAGGCAATTGCTAAGTGACTTGCTCAGGGATCACACAGCCAGCTATTGCGTTTGAGACCTGATTTGAACTCACAGGTATTCCTGACTTCAGCCTGGTGCTCTATCCACTATACCACCTAGCTGCCCCTGCTACAAATATTTTTAAACAAAATGAGCAAAGGAGAGAGAACTCAATCATCATAAGCTATAATGAAAATAGAGAATATTGGGGCTACTCTTCAAAGAAGATGATTGAAGAAAAAGAAAACTCTCTTACACCAAAGAGTAATATCAAATGGTCTTCTGTCTAAAAAATTTCCTAGAGAACTTTAGAAACTTTAAAAATCAAATGATAGAGATCGAGGAAAAATTTAAAATAAGAATGATCTAAGGGAAAAAAGATTATAAAAAGAAAATCAATCAAACAAAATTGATATACTTAACAAAGAAAATGATTCCTTGAAATCTAAAATCTGGTAACAAATCCAGCAGAATGAGAAAGAGACCAAGAAATAATAAAACAAATTCTAAAAATTAAAAAAAAAATGAGAATGTGAATTTAAAAAAAAATAAAGCAAATTATGTATAGAATAAATCCACAAAAATGTATAATTGGACTACTTGAAAGCTACAATGAAATATAGTTTCTTGATACAATAATAGAAGAATAACTAAAGAAAATTATCTTGTAATGTCAGAACAAAAAATAAATAAAAATAAATTTGTCTGCATTATGTTTCTTGTAAATGATCTTTGGTGTTCTTAGCTCTTAGATGTTAAATTTCTGTAAGTTTGATTTGTTGATAGAAAGTCCTGAAAAATCTGGGTGAAGTTCATTGAATGTCCATTTCTCTCTCTTCACATTACGCGACTAATTTTGTTGATATGATATTTTTGGCTACAGGCCAAGTTCTTTTGATAGTCTAGAGATATGATTCCAAGACTTTTGATCTTTTATTGTGACTGCTGATAAATCCTGGACAATTCTACTTGTAGCTCCAGCATACTTGGATTGTTTTTTTCTGTTTCCTTGCAAAATTTTATCTTTGATTTGGGGGTTTCAAAATGTGGCAATAAGGTTCCTATGTATTTTCCACAAAGGATCTCACTGAGGTGATGATCAGAGGATTTTCTCTATTTCTGCTTTCCCCTTCTAGTCTTTCACCCAGGCTCACTACTTTCAAAGCACAGTTTTAGTATTCCATTATTTCTGTTCCATACTTTGTTTGGTAATCATTTCTCAGGTGATGAGCATTCATACTTTGTTTCACTCTGTAGCCAGGAGAAAAAATGCCCTTAATAAATATTGTGGAATGGAAAATCTAATTAATTAAGGCTTCTGAAGTTGTATAAGTTCAGTAATACAGTCTTTGTTTTAAAGGCTATGGACATTTTTGTTACTTTCTTTAAATTCCAAATGACTTTCCAAAATGAGGGTGTCATTTCACAGCTCAACAAAAAATGTATTACTATCCCTGTTTTCCCATACCTTTTCCAACTTTGCCTTTTGTTTTTGTTTTTAGGTTTTTTTTTTGGTCCACTTGCAAAGATTGAGGGGATTCCTTAGGGATATTTTGATTTTCATTTCCCTTAGCATTAGTAATTTGGAGGATTTTTTCATGTGGTTTTGAATAATTTAAAATTCTTCTTTTGAGAAATGTTCATATCCTTTTACAATTCATTCATAAGGGAATTGTTATGTATACTCATGCACTATCAACTTATTTCAGAATCCCATTCCTTGGAAATTCCATCTCCATCTATGAAAACACTCATTAGAGCCATGGTAGAAACCTCTCTTTGAAGTCCTACTCACCACTCCTATTCCAGCCAAATTCCATGGATTGGAGTCCTGTATACACCTGTCACATCTCAAAAAGGAAGTACTTCCCACCTGGTTTATATAACTTATACGTGACTTGATGATAAAAAATTGGGTACAAAGCATTAATAATATGTGAGATAGACAGCTGTCTTTATAAGACTGGTTGAGACAGTTGGATGCAGATGACCCAACCCAAGAAACCAGAGTTAGACAGAGTTGTTACTTACACTCTGAATGAAACTTTTCTTTACTCCTATTATAATAAGTTTTTGACCTCTCACTTTTCAAAACCTAATTTACCCTAATCCTTTACTCTGAACAACAGGCCTATAAGGCCCTTCCAAAACCCCAAGGTTGAGCCGTACCTACAATATAGTGCTTCTAAAAACACCAATTTATTTATTTTAATTTTAAAATTATTATACCTTTTTATTTACAAGATGGGTAATTTTTCAGCATTAATTTGCAAATCCTTCTGTTCCAACTTTTCCCTCCTCCCCCATGGCAGGTAGATCAACAAGAAGCGTTAAATATGTTAAAGTATATAAATATAATATACGTACATATCCATACAGATATTTCTGCTGCACAAGGAAGAATCAGAGTTTGAAATAATGTACAATTAATCTGTAAAGGAATCAAATGCAAGTAGACAAAACAGAGGGAGAAAATGATGTTAGTTCTTCACACTCATTTCCAAGAGTTCTTTCAATGGGTTTAGCTGGTTTTAGTCATTATTGAACAAATGGAACTTTTTTGGTTATCTCATTGCTGAAGAGAACCACGTCCATCAGAATTAATCTTCATATAGTATTGTTGTTGAAGTATATAATGATCTCCTGGTCCTTCTCCTTTCACTCAGCATCAGTTCATGAAAGTCTCTCCAGGCCTTTCTGAAATCTTTCTGCTGGTCATTTCTTAAAGAACAATAATATTCCATAATATTCATATACTACAATTTATTCAGCCGTTCTCCAATTGATGGGCATTCAGGTAATTTCGTTTCTAGTCACTACAAAAAGGGCTGCCAAAAATATTTTTGCACATATATGTCCCTTCCCTTTTTAAGATCCATTGGCTACAAGCCCGTGCAGTAACACTGCTGGATCAAAGAGTATGCACAGTTTGATAACTTTTAAGCATAATTCAAATAGTTCTCCAGAATGGTTGATCCATTCACAACCCACGAACACCTTGAGTGTCCTAGTTTTCCTACATGCCTCCAACATTCGTCACTATCTTTTCTGTCATCTTACTATCTTGAGAGGTGTGCAGTGGTATCTCAGAGTTGTCTTAATTTGCATTTCGATTAATAACGAGTTGAGCATCTTTTCATAAGGCTAGAAATAGTTTGAATTTCTTCAAATCTGAAAAAATGTCTGTTCATATCCTTTGACCATTTATCACTGAGAACGGCTCTAATTTTAGAAATTAAAGTCAATTTCTCTATATATTTTGGAAAATGAGGCCTTTTATTAAACCTGTTGACTGTAAAAAATCGTTGTCCTCAAGCTTCATTGTTTGGACTTCAATCTTGTCCGTACTAGTTTTGTTTGTTGCAGTTTTTCATTTGATATAATAAAATTTTCTATTTTGTGATCAACGATCTCTAGTTCCTTCTGTGGTCATAAATTCTCCTCCTCCTGAGAGGTAAACCCCGGCCTTTCAGTTTTGTCATATAATCTCATTCCTTTATGTTTTGACCACAAAATTACTTTGGACCTTATCTGGTGTACGGTGTTGGAGTGTGGGTCCATGCCTAGTTTCTGCCATACTAATTTTACCTTCCCAGTTTTGAAGTTTGTGTTCTCAATCAAAAGCTGTGTCTTTGGGTTTTCAAACACTGTATTATTAAAGTTATTATCTATGTTTGTCCTTGAACCTAATCTATTCCACTGATCAACTAGTCATTTTTAAACATACTAAATGAAGTTTTTGTGACCACATACTTTAGATCAGGTACAACTAGGCCATCTTCATTTGATTATTTTTCTAATAGTTCCCTTGAACGTGTCCTGACCCTTTGTCCTTCCATACAGAATTTTGCTGTTATTTTTTCTAGGTCATTAAAATAGCTGGGAGTCTGACTGGTATGTGGTACCAACAAATAGATTAGTTTAGGTAGTATTGTCATCTTTATTATATTCTCTTGCCCTATCCAAGAGTACTTAATATTTTTCCAATTGTTTAGGTCTGACTTTATTTGTGTGGAAAGTGTTTTGTACTTTTGCTCATATAGTTCCTGACTTTCCCTCGGTGAGATAGATTCCAAATATTTTATACCTTGAATACTGAAGGAATTTCTCAAACTCAATTGCTTGATTTGTTAGTGGTATATAAGAATGTTGATGGCTTCAGTGTGGGTTTATTTTGTATCCCGCAACTTTTGCTAAAATTGTGGATTATTTCTAATAGCTTTTTTTAGCAGAATTCTGGGGTTCTCAAGTATACCATCATATCATCAGTAGTATGATAATTTGCTCTCATTACCCCCACTCCCTAATTCCTTTAATCTCTTTCTCAACTTTTATTGCCGAAGCTAGCATTACTAATACAATATTGATTAGTAGTGGAGATAGTGGGCAACCTTGTTTCCATTCCTGACCCTATTGGGAACGGTTCCAGTTTATCCCCATTACATATGATGCTTATTGATAGATTTAAATAGACACTACTGACTATTTTAAGGAAAAGTCGATTTATTCCTATACTCTCAAGTGTTTTTAATCGGACTGGATGTCACATTTTATCAAATGCTTTTTCTGCATTTATTGAGATGATCATATGGTTTTTATATTCATTTGTTTATTGGATATAGTCACTTATGCTAATAGTCAATATTGAACCAGCCCTGAATTCTGGTAGAATCCTACTTTGTCATAGAATATTATCCTGGGGATGATTGTGTGTAATCTTGTGTAATCTGGTTGCAATATTTTATTTAAGATTTTGCACTGAATATTCATTAGGGAAATTGGTCTTAATTTTCTTCATCCTATCTAATTTATTATCAGTACTATGACTGTGTCATAAAGGAATTTGGTAGTAGTCTTCATTCCCTATTTTTTCAAATAGTGTATATAGCATTGGTTTTAATTGTTCTTTGCATGTTTGGTAGAATCTGCTTTAAATCCATCCGGTCCTGGGGATTTTTCTTCAGGGAGTTGATTAAATGGCTTCTTCTATTTATTTTCTAAATGGGACTGTTTGTCCAATTTACTTCTTCCTCTGGTTGTATTTTTATAGGCATTACCCACTTCACTTAGGTTATCAAATTTATTGGCATGTGTCAGCTACTCCAATTAGTTTCCACCTCCTCTCTCACAGTGGAGAGTCTCCCTTCATTTTAGACTACCTAATTTTCTTCCTTTTTCTAATCAAATTTACCAAAGTTTTATCTGTTTTGTTGGGTTTTTTCATAAAACCAACTCTTAGTTTTATTTATTAATTCAATAGTTTTTTCTTACTTTCAATTTTATTAATTTCTTCTTTTAATTTCAGAATTTCAAGTTTAATATTTGATTGGGGGGGTTTTAATTTGCTCTTTTCTAGCTTTTTAGTCAATTCATTGATCTTCCTTTCTATTTCATCTCAAGTAAGCCCTCTAAAGATATATAATTTCCCCTCAGCTACACCTTTGGCTGCATCCTGACCTTGGTATGTTAATGTTGTCATTCTCTTGAGCAAATTATTAATTGTGTTTACATTTGCTGTTTCACCCATTCAGCCCTTAAGTGGGTTGAGATTATTTAGCTCCAATTACCTGGTCATTCATTTACCCCAGCTTTTTAATATTGAATGTGTGTAGTTTTATTGCTTTGTGATCTGAAAAGAATGAATTTACTATTTCTGCCTTTCTGCATTTAATTTTGAGGTGTTTATGTCCTAATATATGTTCACTTTTTGTATAGGTTCCATGAACTGCTGAGAAGAAGTATACCCCTTTCTGTCACCATTCAGTTTTCTAAAGATCTATCATACCTAATTTTCTATACTATTACCTTTTAACTTTTTTCCTATTTGTTTTGTGGTTTGATTTATCTAATTCCTGAGAGTGCAAGGTTGGAGATCTCCCACTATTATAGTTTTGCTATTTCTTCGGTAACCTCTTAACTTCTTCCTTTGTGAGTTAGATGCTACTACCTGGTGAATATATGTTTAGTATTGATATTGCTTCATTGTCTATGCTACCCTTTAGCAAGATATGTTTCTGTATCTTTTAATTAGGTCAGTTGTTGCTTTTGCTTGATCTGAGATCAGGATGGCTACCCCTGCTTTTTTTTTTTTTTACTTCACCTGACATATAATAGATTCTGCTCCATCCTTTTACCTTTACTCTGTATGTATCACCCTGCTTTAAATGAAACACAATTTAAATGACTAATGGGCTTGTTACTCAAGTTCCCAATTCCATGAAGCTTTAGCCCTAGCTGCCCCATTAGAAGCCTGGATCATTATCCCAATGGAAGGGTTCTATTTTACTGCTCCTCCTAGATAGCATGCTCCCCCAAACCCTGTTCGATTGTGGAATGAGAAGCCAACCATTCCCAATGTGCTTCACAGAGTTCAGCAGTTTATGTAAAGGAAGCAGCTACTGTTGCCTACTTTTATTTCTATCCCCATTCTCATAATATGACCACAGTTACAGGCAATCCATGTACCTATGGGGCAGAGTGCCACCATACCCAAGAAATGTAGAACGTACCTGTCGAGGTTTGCGGTCTCTGTATATCAAACCCTATCATACAAGACCCTTTACAATTGGGAGTCTCTCTAGCAACTGAGGCTCCACTTTGTTTCCTGACCACAAGCAGCAACATTGGACCCAACCTTGGATCACTAAATCATATGAATGTAATTTTACCTTCATTCTAAATTCCTCATGGGTTGTTCCCCGCAAAGGCTTCACTTGGCTAGCTTCTACAAGCTATGGATTTGTAGACCACTACAAATGCTTCCCTAACAACAAATGGAGCGCAGGAATCTGATCTATCAAATTAGGTGTCAGACCTCTGACCTTGGTCTCTAGTAAATGTCACTGCAAAGTCTTCTATTCTATTTCCAGTTTAGTGCAGGATTCCCAGAATAACCTTTGTTCCTTTTCAATGTCAGAGATCAATCCCCATGCCTGGGAGAACTAACCACGTTTAACTCTCTGGGATCATTCTCTAACAACCACTCTAGCACCTTCCTTTGAAATGTCCTTTCCATATGTTTGGGACAAAGACTCAATCTAAAGTGACTACCACAGAGATCACCATAGAAAGCAGAATTATTTATTAGAATTCGAGAAGGGACTCCCCATCCTGGGTTCAGAGCCAAATTCACAGCAGGGCAGGGCCACCCTTGAAAAAATGTTTGCAGCTTTTATATACATTTCAGACAAAGAACCTCCCAAAATCCCAATTTCTGTATGTTGTGATTGGTCGCATAAATATTTATTCCCTATTTGATCAGTGGAAATGTAGACAAGTGATATAGCTTCTGGCCACATAAGCCTTCTTCATTGGCCAATGGAATGCAGTCCAGGCCTTATCTTAAATCATCATGTGACTGTGGCCTATAGGCTTGATCTACTTTAGCTACCAGTCCTTTACTCATGTGCTTAATCAGAAGTTTTCCACAATCCTGTTATTCACAAATATATATATATATATATATATATATATATATATATTTCACAACTAACAACTTGATTAATTCTACATCACTGAAGTTAATCTCCTCATCTGGACTATCCTCCTACCACCTCCCATCCCTCTTCTGTAAAATCATCATTTTAATGGCATCCTCCTGTCTATAAGATTCTTGATAGTGATTCTTGAACTATTCTGTTACCAATGTACTATATTAGGTAAGCATAGTGGCAACAGAATAATGGATTTCACTGACTGTAATGTCTGTACCCATAAGTGCTGTTTCACATCAGCCACGCCAAACCAAGACTACTCAGCTGGCTTGTGAAGAGAGATTTCCAAACTTGTTCAGGCACATGAACCATCTCTATGAATTTTTAGTGATTTCTTTTTACCACTTGTCCTTCTACTCAATTTGCATACAACAGGTGGACAGGTTTTGTTTCTCGGCTAGAGTCCTCCCTTCCTCTGCTAACAGATAATCTAAACTAATCTATGATGATATATAAACCACTTCACTTGTCTGGCTGCTTGATAGGCTAATAGATTAAGGGCCTGAGCAGCTATTAATTGTTAATTTTAAGACTGCTTGGTTGAATTAATCTCGTTATATATATATATATATATACGCGCCCACCATCCCATCTTGGGGCCCATGTCACTGGTCCATATTCCTTGATAATCTGTGCTGGGAGCCAGTGATCTCCCCAACCTATTAGCATCAAATTAGGTTTGAAGGTATTGTGAGTGCTGAAATAGCTTCAACAAAATTCCTTCAACACTCCCTTATTACCCCCCTAATGAATGCTGAGAGACACAATTACACACACACACCATAAAGTGATAATCCCACATCCCTCAGTTTTGTTCTCACCTTTACAAGGGCAAGGAGATTTGGTCCAGGGCAGCACCACAGAAGTTCTAACACCAAATTTTAGTCTGTTGCTGCTTAATTTCTTTTATTCATCCTTTCTATTTTACCTGATAAGGGCAGCCATACAGGCACAAAGTCCCCATGATATTTCTTCTTGAGCGTGTAAACAAGATTAAAGGATCTTTAGCTGTGAAATGGGTACTTTGTCTCTGAATCTACCTGCTCTACTCAAACCCCGATACCCTGGAATGATAACTGGCAGGCTTCTTATGATCAGTTTATATGCCCGCAGGTGGTGTAAGTTTCCCAACTATAACAGATGGTCCACTCTTGCTTTCACCTGTCAGGTATTTGGGACTCTAATGATGGCAGCCTGGCAAGTCCACTTGTACAGTTTTGGAAAGGTCTGATAGCAGTGGGCCTTCCTTTGAATTCCAGCTGAGCTGCCCTATTCATCCTCTCTGACAACCATGACACCTCCTGACAAGTTGCTCGCTATTGTGTACAGGTCTGTTATAAACTAGTTTGCACCACATCGGCCAGGTTTCCTGGGACACCCCTAATGACCGCCCTAATATAAATGTTGGAGTGCATGTCCCATACCTGTTGTGGTTAGTACTTCTCTTCCGTCAGGGAGGAACCAGTGCTCCTCTTTATCCTCCTCAGCGCCAAAGCTGATTTGGTTCTCCTGGGGTATGGAAGGTGGAGGCATTTGAGGCAAGAAACCAGAATTATCACCCATCATATCCTCCCGTACTTACAGATCTCTTTCCAACCCATTTTGCCCACTTCTGCAAAGCAGTTTCCTTGCCTCATGAATCTTCTCTTGCGACCCTGCACACGAATCACTGCAATGGTCTTGAGGAAATATAAGCATCATAAAATTTCAGGACCAATGCCCTGTGTGAAGCAATCCTCACCTTTACTGTTTCCATTCCTCAAGTAATTTACAAGATCTAATTTCTTTACCCTTCACTTATACAATGGCCCAAATATTTTACCTCACATTTCACAAATTGTAGTAATTTGTCTTAAGAAATTTCAGTCCCTTGTGTTCCTACATAATTTAACAAACTGATTGTGACTTGACAAGGTCACTCTTTTTCCTTTCCTGCTACAAGAGGATCATCTACATATTAAAGACTTTTAACAGTAAAATTTATCCCAGAATGTTCACACACCTACACACCCAAGTACATGTTCAATAAATTGAATATTATACCAATCATTTTGTTTCTTTTTAAATGCCCAATACACAGAAAACTTCAAACTGCATATTGCCTAAGACAAAAAAATATTTCAAAAGGACAAAGGCAAAAACTATTATTCTTGGGGTCCCTTTAAATCATTGGCATCAATACAGTTAATTAAACTTCATTTTTTTCATAAAAGAATTTGAAACGTTCCAAAACATCAATTAAACTTTTGAATAATCCTTCAAATTATAGATCACATTTGTGATCATATTCTTAAACAACACCATTATGTTTCAAGAAACAAATATTCAAATAATTAACCAAGCCACTGAAGCAGAAATGACTGAATGCCATTATGGAGGGGGGAGGGAGGAGAGGATTCCATGTGGCCACCCTTCCCCCAACTCCTGCACTCATGGACAAAAGATATCTTCCTGTTTGGAAATCAAAAATTTTGTTTAGCTCTGGGTTTTTTTTTTTCAGAAATAAATGGAACTTACCTATTTACTGAATGTCCATCTTGATGGATGAAAATTAAAAACTACTCTACTTACAAGTAGTTAATTTCGTCAGTATCTCCAAGCTCCTTTGTTTTTTTGGGAATGGTAAGATCTGTATTCATCCCTTAATGTGGATGCTAAATCCTGAGTAGTCTTATAGTGGCCTTGTATTTGAATTGTTGAAGTTGCTTGTTGTTGTTGTTGTTTTCTCTGGCTGCTTGTAGTGTTTTTCCTTTGTGTGATAGTCTCCAGGACTTCCAGCCACAATATTACTTTCTATAGTTTTAATTTGGGATCTTCTGCAGTGATCACTGTTCTTTCAATAACTATTTTACCTTCTAATTTGTAACACCCTAAGTAGTTCTTTGATATTTCTTTTCTGAAAAATATGTCTAGGCTTTTTTCATCATGATTTTCAAACTCAGTAATCCTTAGATTATCTCCCAGATCTGTTTTCCAGGTCTGTTGTTTTCCTAAGTATGTAAGGTTTTTTTTTTTCTATTTTTTTTTCTTTTTTGGTTTTGCTTGACCGGATTCTTTGCGTCTCCTCGTCATATTCTACTTCGTTAGGATTCTAAATAAAGTGATAAGTCACATTCAATTTTAGCATCATGCTTAGTAGTTCTCTAGTTCAGAGTTCACACCTTTCACACCTTTAAGAGGTCACACATTAGCATTTGAGATTCACAAGTCAGGAACCCACAATCCCACTCTCAGAGGAGGAGTCAACCTTTGAGTTCACACCTTTAAGAGATCATATATAAGAAGCTCTTGGAGCCTCAGCCAGGAGTCAGTGGAGGAGATTGAGAAGCCAGACACTGCAGTCAGGCAGAACTGGGGATTTGGAAGAGGAGAGGCTGAAGCTGGCAGAGGCAGAGGCAAAGGACTAGCAACAAGAGCTTTCAGAACCAAGGAAAGCTTACTGGGCTGTTTTGGAAGAGACAATAAAGGACAGTGCTTTAACAGCTGGCTGCATTTGAGGTGATTATTATACTAAACAGAAAGGAAGGTGCTCCAGAAGCCTCAAGAAATCTAGTGAAAATGATTTTATTTTAGAAAAGAAGAACATTACATTTTGGTGCCCGAATGAATTATTTTCTTCATTTACTTTTTTGTTTCTTTTTGTAATTGTCTGATTGGGTTTCTAAATGAATTATTTTGTTCTATGCAATTTTTTCCCATTTCACCAATTTTATGTTCTTTTTCCAGTTCACAAATTCTACTTTTTTGGGAGTTGTTTTCTTTTTCCACTCTATCTTTTAATGAGTTATATGCCTTATCCAGACCCTCTTGCAAAGCTTCCCTTTTCTTTCCCCATTTTTCTTCTAGCTCTCTTTTAAGAGCCTTTTTAATTTCTTCTTTGAGAACCTTATGTGGTGGGGATCAGATCATATCCACCTTTGGTTTTTCATCTAGAGACAAACTGTTTTTAGTCTCCTCAGGGTTTGAAATTTGTTCACTTTCAATATAGAAGCTATTTATAGCTAGAGCTTTCTTTGCCTTTTTGCTCATTTTAACAACAACAAAAAGAAAAAGCTGCAGTCTGCTTTGGGGGCAATGTGGGGTTACTGAACTTCCTCAACAGACACCAGGAAGTAGCGGTGAAGCAGCTGTGGGATAGCAATGGCTGTGCTGGGATCAGTGTTGGGCGCTGAGATTGTGCTGAGTCGCTCCTGGTGCTGGGTGGATGTAGCCAGGTCTTGAGAGACTCTAGTGTTTCGGGGTTATGGTCTTTACCCTGTGTGTTTATAGCTTCTCTGCTGATCTATTGGCTTGCTGCCAGAGCAGAGTAGCTGACACTGTAGTAGAGTTCTCCCCACAGATTTTCAGTGTGAGAAGACCACACCCCGTCCCACTCTGGTCTGCTCAGTTTGAGCTGTTCTCTGTGCTCTCACTGCCTATCTGCCTGAGCCTGTGCCTGGTCTAGCCCTTTTCCATCCCCACGCGTGAGCAAAACAGACCTTTTCTGGCAAATTTCGAGATTATCTTCTGTTGGCAATGTGTTGTACCTCAACATTTGTGATTTTTGACAGTCGAGCCATAATTCAGAGGTTGAGTTTCATAAAAATAGTTTGAGGATAAAGGAGAGCTCACAAAGATGAGTGTGTCCTCTCCACCATCTTGGTTCCGCCCAAATTCATTGGTCTTTTTGGAGAAATGAAGGAAGCAGGCAAGCTGCCATGGGGCTCATTAAAGATGAATCCTGGACTCAAGTTTTGAGCCTGGAGTCTTCTCTCCTCAGCATGCTGCAGTAGAGAGACTCTGACCTCTCTCCCTCAGCCCTCCAATCCTACGATTATCTCACCACCACAGATTCAGCGAACGCCAATCATGAGGAGAGCCATCACATCACCATCACCACATTCTAAGTATATGCTTATAGAACCATTATCTCACATTGATTAGGTACTTAGCCTTAAGTGTGCTGCTGTCTTAGATTCAAGTACATCTTTTAAAAGTTCTAGCCCTCTACACCCAGGGCTTTGCTCTCTGGCTCCCTTCCTTTGAGTAATGTGGGAAATCTCTTCTCACCCATCTTAGGCCCATTGCCAACTGTGCCTGCCCCTCTCCTGCTGGCCCAGATTTCAGGCTTCCTTCAACACCTCACTGGCAAAGCTCCCTTTTTCAGGACTCAGCCTTCCCATGTGCCTAGTATTCCCTGGTATTTGCTGTACTTGCGGTGTTCATTTTTCTGCCAATCCTCATCCTTGCACAAGCTTCCTCTTATTTGCCTCCCTCTCCTTTCTTTCCTATTCCCAGGACAGAATTCCCTTGACACCATCATAATAAAAGAAAAACTCATATTTCTGTACAGTTCTGAGATGGATACGGCACTTTCCTTACAAAAGCCCTTAGGGAAAGGATGCCAGGATCATTGCCTTTTTAGTGATGAGGAAGCTGAGTATGAATTACGTATGTAGTTAAGAGGGTCAGAGGCCTGGATGAGAAAATGGCAAAAAAAAAATCACCAGTCAGTGCTGCTGGAAGGAAGGACCTCCATTAGAACTAAGCCCTCTGGTTCCCTCCCATTCCCCCTAAGAGCCTTGGCTTTGATGGTTCCCATGTCTATGTGCTTTACTGGACAGACATCAGGGCAGTCAGGAGGCTCAGTGGATAGCATTCTGGGCCTCGAGTCAGCAAAATCTGAGTTCAAATCCAGACTCAGGAACTTAGTAGACTATGATCTTGGGCAAGTCACTGAGTCCTATTTACCTCATTTTAAATACCTGTAAAATGAACTAGAGAAGGAAATGGTAAATCATTGTAGTATTTCTGCTAAGAAAACTCTAAATGAGCTAGGAAGAATCTGAAAGAACTGAAAAATGACTGAACAACAAAAGTATACAGTCTCCCTACAGAAGAAAAAATAAAGAAAAAGTCAAGAAAATGTGTCAAAACATTTAAAATGTCTGAAAATATATTTATGTGGCCATCCCTATGGTTCTTTTAGATCTGAACAGGAAGGGGGAGAATTGTTTTTACATGTTTAAAAAAACATTTTAAAATGTTTAAAGACATGCTTAGACTGATCTCTGATGGCAGGAACTACTTTCTCTTTAAATTTGTATTCTGAACACACAGAATAGGTTGTGAAACATAAAAAATCTCATAATAAAATTTTTTAACCAATTTAGTGATTGAGAATTGAAGAAATAAAAAAAAATAAAATAAAATAAAAAAGAGTGAATCAACCACATGGTCTTTGGTCACATCTTGTGGTCATTGTCTATATTTAGGAAGAATGCCATTTTATTCGCCATCATGTGTACAAACTTAATGCTGAATTGTAATGAACGTATTTGGTCAGGGAGGGATATATTATACAGCTGAGATCCCTTTCTGGGCTTCAGTGCAGGCATTATACTTTTAGTCTAATTAGACTTTTAGTCATCTGGTGTCCAAATCTGCGAGTCATTTAAAACCATATCTTTATTGAATTTTATCCCTCTGTTACACCTCATTCTTGTTTGAACAGGCAGAGGGAAAATAAGTTTATTAAATCCTAAAGTGATGCAATAAAGAGAGTTCTGAATTCCTTCAGTGTCAATAGAAATTCAGACAAAATCATCAATTCCAAATTATCTGTTGTGCTCTTCATCTAAAGTTATCAGATACAGCATAAGATTTGCTAGCAGTGGTGACAGCATTGAGCTTTCACCTTCCATTGCAATTAAGAAGATAGTTTTAATTTTGCCAAACAAAAAGTATCAAAATTTTTAAGAAAATAAATGCTCCCAAATGAATAAATTTGGAAAGAAATTTATTAAAGAAATATCAAGTTTGAATGAGATTTTATCTATGAGAAATCAAGCAGTCAGGTAAGTATTTGTCCAGAGTTACTGTTCTTTAGTCACTCAGTGACACTAAACTGTATGTGACACCATGGACCTTTATCCATGGAATTTTTTTAGAAAGACACTGCAGTGTTTTTTAATTATTATTATTATTATTTCCTTCTCCAGCCGGTTTCCATTTTACAGATGAGGTTTTGACTCAAATAAGGGTTAACTACTTTCCAAGCATCTAAGTGTCTAAGGCCAGACTTGAACACACAGCTTCCTGACTCTAAACCCAGTGTTCTATGCACTGCACCACCTAAATGCCTTGTATAGAGCCAATAAAAGAAAAATGTTGAGAGTACACAAAATCAGATAGTAATTTTGACTATTACAGCTATAACTAGTCATTGACCTTGGTAGTGGGACTGGCCCTACATACCTTTATCCCAAAGCCAATCAAGCTTCTTCTGACTGAGAGAAGTGATTTTTCCTATTTTATTCATAAATACTTATTACATTTGATGAGGTGTGGTAATGAATGAGTGAGGTTCGGTCTGCTGGGAGACACAAGTTTGGAAGCAAACAAATTCGCTAACCCCAGAGGCTGTGGCAAAAGAGGAGGCTTTATTGTTTAAAAAAGCACAAAGAGGCATTCTCTTATCAGGTGCACCTTTCTCAATCGAGAAGGATCTGCAAAGTATCAGTTTCCAGAAATGTATTTTATGAGTAAGCCTAGAGGAAGTTTGATCATTCTCAATGGAATGTGAAATCTCTCCTGGGATTGTGATTTCCTGAAAGATGAATTGGAGCTTGATTTGTTCTTGAATAGCACAGCCTGAGAGATTGACCATTTGGAATCTATAGATCAAAGGGGACATGGTTTCTGTAACTACATAATTTTACAGAGTTCACTCAGGTCAATCAGAGTTCACTTGCTTCGTCTCCTTCCCCCTCAAACAGTTAACCCCAAATTCATTTGGGAAAGGGATGAAGGTCTCCATCTTCTAAAGCTTCTTCAAGTTGAGAGGGGTTGTAGAGCAGTCCCTAAAGTAATGGGGGGGTTGTGCTTGAAGGAGAGAAACGAGATCTAAAGATAGCAGCTGCAGCATCCAGCGGATGCTGAGCTAGCCCATCAGTTGTCCCATGATCCCTGGACCATGGTAGAAATTAAAAATTTGCCTCTTGAATCCTAGAAGAAACAAATCCCATGAGTAATCTGAAAATGCTGGGGCTGAAAATGAGCAACAAGATAATAATTAGGAGTTGAGTTAGTATAGGGGCCAGTAGAGACTAGCCAGGAACCCCACCCAGAGGAAGACTGGGGAGGTGTAAGGTGTTTCTCATCAATGTCTTGCATCCAGCCAGCTTTCTCTAAGATTCTCTCAGTGTGAAGCTCGACCTCCCTTGAGGTGTTAATGTACATGCAGCAAGAAGTGTTGACTAGGTGCACACCTCTGATAGAGGCAAGGAGATAATCTAAGGCCACTAAGATCATGTTAGGAGAGTCCAGGGACTTGGATCTCCCTGAGAGAATGTGCAGTTTCCTTGGCCAGCTGGTCGATTGTGGCTGTCAGGTTGGAGAGAACATTTTCATGCTCTAAGGACCCCACCCAGGACATTAGCATTGAAGTACCCTTCTTCAAGTACCACAGAACATTTTTTTTTCAGCTGGAAACAGTTATGGAAAAGGAGACATTCATTCCCAGCCCCAAATGAACTTGGGTCACAGGTCTTTGAGGGGAATCATGGAGTCTTAGCTGATGCTGCAGCCCCAGGAATTCTACCACTTTCTCTCAGAGACTTCATGGGAATAAAAGGACCCTTTGCTTTTTCCATGTATAGAGTGCTGCCCTCACTCCAGAACAAAAGGATTTTTACCTTTTTCACAGGGAACTTACCCGACCTTGGATTGTAAAAGAAGTGCAAAATATACTGAGATCATCCAACTTGCTGCCAAATTCTCCTATTTTTTGCTTCCTTTTCCTTCTCTGAATAAACCCTCACATCAATCTGCTGGGTTGCCCCCCCCTTAAAGAGGAGATTCACAGTGTTGTTTTACCCTTTCCTTAAGTAAATGTCCAAATCAGTGACTTTGCTTGATTTGAGATGGTTTGAGCCTGATTTCTTTCAGAGAAGTTACCAAAAACCATTGCCCAGCACCCCCAATCTTCAGTGTACCCCAGCATTGTGTGTTTTCTCACAAAAGGTCTCAACTTCCTCCTTATTAAATGTAAATTTCACTAGGGAACTCTGCTTGTTTTATGGCATCATAATAAAACATTTCGTCCCTTGAATCTGCGACAGCCTGAGCCTGTGAATTCTTTCTGCATGACGACCTGCCTTTATACCTTCTTTTACCCCATCAGTTCCTTACAAATAGGGGTGATGTGGGCATGATGTGATCAAGAGAGCAAAGGCTTCCCCAGAGGCTCGGGGGCTGGAACACAGGGTGGAGCCAGTAAGAAGAGCATTGCCATGGGCAGGGGCACAGGTCATGTCAGTGCTAGAGGCTTGGGTGTTAGAGAATGACGGCTGGGAGGGCATTAGAGAATGAATCCCAGGGGAGGCAGGGAAAGTCATGGAGTAGAGAGCTTGAGGTATGGAGATTGAGCCTCTGTGACACTGCCAGGGAGCAAAGGTCATTCTCAAAACCCCAGCCTGAGTTGGAACTTGAGTAGAAGACTTGGCAGTTGCCTTTCCTGCAGACCCAGGTCAGAGGTCTGGCTCCTGATTTGGCAGAAGGTTCCCACACCCCACTTGTTAGAGGGAGCATTTGTCGTGTTCTATAAAATCTGTGGCCCAGAAGCTGGCCAGAGGGTCCAAGTGAGGCATGTAGGAGAGTAACCCACAGGAGGGATTTAGAAGGAAGGTAAAATTACACGGTCTGTGATTTAATGATCCCAGGTGGGGGTCCATGTGGCTGCTTGTTCCCAGGACACAGAGTGGAGCCTGATTTGTAGAGAGACTCCCCAGTGTAAAGGACCTTGTAGGTAAGGCTCAGCTGTGCTGGGGGCCCTAAAACCTCCATCTAAGCTATATATTGGTGAGTTAGGGCGGTTCTCTCCTCCATAGCTAGATGCAGTGCTTGTGACTCTGGTGGTGTCATGAGAAGGGTGACATAAGACACCAATGGGGGGGCCTAGGATAACACAACCACGGTCACACAGACACAAGTCAGGGGGGGCTAGTATATCACACCCACAGTCACACAGACACTAGTGGGGAAGGGAGCTAGGATAACACCCCTATGGTCACACAGACACCAGTGTGGGGGGAGCCTAGGACATCACACCCACGGTCACACAGACACCAGTGGGGGAGGAGCCTAGGATAACACCCCCTACAGTCAAAGAGACCTGAATGGGATGGGAGGGCAACCTAGCATAACTCAGTGGTACCCAGAGAGAGGACTATGGAGAAAATGTGGATGGCAAAATAGTATTTTCACCTTTTTGTTGTTTGTTTGTTGTTTTTTTCCTTCTGTTTTTTTTTTCACTTTTGAACTCATTTTTTGTGCATCATGAGGAATGTGGAAATATGTTTAGAAAAATCACACATGTTTAACTTATATTGGTTTGCTTGGTGTCTTCAGAAGGGGAAGGGGGAAGAGAGAGAGAAAAAATTAGAAACACAAGGTTTCGCAAAGGGGAATGTTGAAACGTATCTTTCCATGTATTTGGAAAAATAAAATACTATTTTAAAAACGAGTTTATGATTAGCTGGTTCCGAGAGTCTTTTAAAGTTTACAAATATATTTTACAAGCACGTTACTCCGTACCCTTTCCCACCCCTTAAACAATGATCAATTTTCTTTTTAAAAACACGCATGTAAATATTTCTTAGGCCTTCACATTATAACAGTATCTCCAAACATCTTGGTTAACACTATCAAATGTTTTGTAAGCAAGAGGCAAACAACTGAAGGTAAAATTTGTCTTTATTCATAAGCATAAGTGCAAGTGTATAAGTTCTTAAATTAGAGTACTTTAGAGCATGAAGCACATTGTTACAGTCCATTTCTTAATCAAACAACATCTAGATTGCTTTTCTAACAACAGAGCTTATGAAAATTTTACCAATGTGTCCAAATTGACCACATTCTCCAATGTAAGAACATTTTGAAACACAACAATGTGATAAACAATGTTGTCATTAACATTTGAATGAAAACCCTTGAGTTGATCTTAATTCAGTTGAATTTATTCCCAGTGACAGAACATCTCATCTCCATTGGCAGGTTACAATGATGACATTTAAATGCCCATATAGAAACATCCATTGGGAAACAACCGCCCCTGATTAAAGGAAAAAAAAAATAAGTTAACATTCATGTAGCACTTCCCAGTGCCAGGCCCTCTGTTAAGCACTTTACCATGCTGTGATCCTCACAACAACCTTGGGAGGTGGATGCTATTATTATCCTTTTCCAGAGTAATTTGAGATAGGGGGACAAAGGGTTTCTTGCTTAGGGGTCACACAGCTCATACATTCCAAATCCAAATAAATCCGCATTTATAGCCACTAAAGGTCCCATCTCAGCTCCCAAGGCCTGCTCTCTTGTCCCTTAAAATGTCAAAAGTTCATTCTCTACAAATAAAAGGGGGAAGTTACCTAAAGGTGCTCCAGACTAGTTCTCCTACTTTGCTTCAGCGTCCTCCTCAGAGTCTCGGACCAGAAGAGGGAGGAAGACAAGGAATAAAAGGAGAGGAAGCAGGAGAAAGAAGGGTAGGAATTGGAGGAGGAGAATGAAGAGAAAATGCAGCATCAGAATGAGGACGGGTGTAGGGTAGAAGTGGGGCATCTTTGGTCCTGCAGGGAGAAAGGTCATGCTCAGTGTAAGAGGAGTTATTTCTCCACCCCCCCAGGGGAGGTCAAGGCCATAGAGAATCATCGAGGTCAAGGCCAAGATTGTGGGGGAAGGGGCAAGGGAAGAATGAGAGGAGGCAGGGAAGGGGAAGGGGGAGGAAAGGGGCAGGGGAAATGGCGGGCAAGGAAAGGGGGCGGGGCAACAGAGGGGAAGGATCACTTGGCTCGGGCCAGTGGTCAGCTGGTGGGGGACCAACTCTCAGCACCTGGAGCGGTACAGCCTGGCTGGAGTGGGGGGCAGGCCCGATTAGGAGGACGACTGGGTTGGAAGGAGAGAGTTTTCACTGTTAGCAGACACCATGGACAATTGGGAGCATGGACGCGGGTAGCAGGATGGTCTCAAGAACAGAAGGCCAGAAATGCTGAAAGGAAACAGTGGGCGAGAAAGCCCGGTCCAGCCCCTCCTCCCCAGCTCCCGGAGCACTGACCCCCAGCCACAGGTTGTTCTTGTCCACTTACCGTTACCACAGCAACGCTGCTGCTTATGACGGCCATGATGATGCCGCAGACTTCGAAGACCGTTGGGAGCCCAGGCAACCAGGCCATTGGTCGGAAAGTTCCAGGCACATTCTTGGGCGGGGCGGGCAGAGCATCCCTCAGCCCTTATATTACCCTGGAGGAGGAGGCTTCCTGCTGGGGGGAGGAGGGACTGTTCGCTCCCCCCTTTCTCTTTTCCTTCCATGGGAGTAATGGCGCCGTTAACGATAAAGAAGCCGTCCCCTAACCCCAAAGCTGAAGCAGCTTGAGACCCCGAAACAAGCAAGGGAAGGTGCAGGGGAGGATTTAACAGTTGCCTGCAACTGACTGCAGAGAAAAGCAGGATGTGCGTTTAATTATTATTTTAATACTATTTTATTCTTCAAATATATGCCAAGATATATTTCACCATTCACCTTTGTGAAACCTTGTGTTCCAAAGATTTCTCCCTCTCTCCAGATTCCCACGGCTGCAAACACTCAGATAGAGATGATATGTGTGCAATACTTTTTAAAAAAAACTATTATTTTTATTACACATTTTTATTTGCAAAACATATGCATGGATAAGTGTTCAACATTGACCCTTGCAAAACCTTGTGTTCCAAACTTTTTCCTCCCTTCCCCTCTCTAATATATGTTAAGCTAAAATTATAATAATTAAATAAATAATTAAATCCTACACACACACACACACACACACATATATATCTGCATGTGTGTATGTGTATATGTATACGCAAAATACACAATACACAATATATATACATACAATTATCATGCTGCACAAGAAAAATCAGATCATAAAGGAAAAAATGAAAAAGAAAACAAAATGCAAGCAAACAACAAAAAGAGAGGAAATGCTATGGTGTAGATGGCTCTCTTAATCACAAGACCATTAAAACTGGCCTGAATCACCTTGTCCATCAGAATTGATCATCATGTAGTCTTGCTGTTGCCATGTACAATGATCTCCTGGTTCTGCTCATTTCACTCAGCATCAGTTCATGTAAGTCTCTCCAGGCCTTTGTGAGATCTTCCTGCTGCTTGTTTCTTATAGAACAATAATATTCCATAACATTCATCTACCACAATTTATTCAGCCATTCTCCGACTGCTGGGCATCCATTCAGTTTCCAGTTTCTAACCACTACTAAAAGGGCTGCCACCAACATTTGGGCAAAATGTTTTTTGCCTCCTCTGAGATCTCTTTGGCAGATAAACTCAGTAGGAACACTGCTGGGTCAAAGGGTGTGCATTTCATGATGCTGCTGAAGCTGGGCCCTGCAGAAAGCAGCCACCAATGTCCCTGCCTGGGCCTGAGAAAGACAGAGAGGCTCGTCTTGTCAGGTAGACAATAACAATCCTAACAATAACCACCAACAGTGTGCAGCAGTGTCGACACAGCAGGTGCTTTTCAATCACTTGATCCTCACAACAGCCCTGGAAAATGGCTGCTGCTGGGACTCCGTTCTACAGATGAGGAAACTGAGAAAGGCAGAGAAGTGCTTTGCCCAGCTAAGACACACAGCTAAGCATTATCCCCGCCCTTTTTCTACAGGACCCCAGATATGGGGGACTTGAGAACAATTAGGAACAAAGATTCACAGCAGGGGATTAACTGTGTGATTAATAGATGAAGGTTCTCTAGTTCCACATACTTGGGGCCTGAATGATGTAATCATACTGATATTTAAGGGCTGAGAGGACTGGAAATGGAAATTCCCTCTTTTGCCATCTTCCGGGTGTCTCTCCTCCTTGCACCCCTCCCGAGATCAGGCTGGTAGATCCTCCAGAGGCAGGGACTTAAACTTTTTAATTTAGGCCTTCCTGGCCCTATTGTCAAGGCCACTTCAAAAATTTCCTTGAATGGCCCAATGGCAGCCGAGCAAGGTCTCCAACATCGTTTGAGCACATGGGAAAATGTCAGCATTTTTTTGATTTTTCTATGGGAAAAGAGATAAAAAATAGAATGTGGATAGGAACAAATCTTTTAAGTGAATGACAATCTAAAAAAGAAAAGAAAACCAATAACATTTCAAGAAAATTAATTCAATATAAGAAATAAATCTTCCTCCCAGAGGAACAGAATGAGAAAAAATTAATACCACAACAGAGGAATTATAGAAACTCCCAGACTTTAAGAAAAATGAAACTCTGAGGAATTCTGGGAAAGATATGAAGTATCAAAAACAAGCTCTCTAGATTTCCCCAAAAACAGAACAAATTTAATTAAAGGAACAAGATTGAAAAACAAAACCCACAAACATATAAAATGGAACATCCTAGGACAACCAAGCCTAAAGAAAGGCCAAAGGATGGGTTTTAACCAAATGTTCTTTTAAAATTTCCATACAGCAGAAACACCCCAGACCCAGAGGTTTTTGGACCTCAGCAAACCCACAAAACCTTCCACCTCCCTAAACCTTGAAAAGAACGGATCAGTCCAGGAAACCAGCTGATTAGGACCACCGGCCCAGCTGTCCATCCCGGTGAAAAATCACACCTGGGAAGGCAGGGGGGCAGGATTACTCAAGCTGGGACTTAAAGGAGGTTGGATTTTAGTTTGGGGTTATTCAAGAAGGAAGCTAAGGCAGCATCCCCTATCCAATTTGCGTATTATACTAACAGTTCTCAGTTAAAAAAAACAAACATTCAACGAACAAAGAATCAAAAACAAAGAAATCATACCATGGAAATGGGGAAGATAGTTCATCTTGGAAACAATGAAGGAAAAAAAAAGCCTTTCTACCCAAAGATTAATTGAAATAGAATAAAAAGCATTTTAGGAGAACTCAAAAAGAATGCAAAAGTCAAATGAGAGAGATTGAGGAAAATTTAAAAAAATAAAACTCCAAGAATGAAAACTAAACAACCAACAGAAAAGGAATTAGAATCTTAAAAAAAAACAATTTTTGAAAATTAAATTGGCAAAGGAATCAGTGAAGCTTAAGACATGGAAAATAATAAATCAAAATATAAATGTTGGAATGGGAGATGAAGAACTTACATTAATTTGAATTCTTTTCTTTATTTTCATTTTTCTTTGTTTCCTATGACCTAAAATACAATATTTAGGCTATAACTTAAATCTTGTTTAATTACGACAATTTATTTAACCTAAGCTGGTGAAATTATCAATGTTTGACATTTATCAATATTTAGTGTAATTTTCAAAACACTGTCACTTTTATCAAGCCTGAAAGGCCTATTTATTTCCAAAAAAGAATTTTAGAAACAAAGCATTCCTTCAATTTTTCATCAAATCAACTGAGGCCCACACTTTCAATGGTCTCTAATTTGATGTCATCTCTTGTAAAAAAAACTAAAAAAAACTGTTATATTCACTGATTCTTGGCCCGTGTGAATATTTCACTTCCCTTTATTTCATAGCTGGACTGCCCACCTGTCATGAGAAGCTCTGTAATAAATAACCTTTCTGCTTTCTAATTTGAGTGATCTCTGATTAGTTATTTTGGTTAAGGGTCTTTTGCATCCCACACATAAATAACAAAAAAAAAAATGGAACAGAATGTAAAACATTAAATAAAAAAAAAACAATTTGGAAGACAGATGAAGAATAGAAAATATGGGAATAATTGAACTACCTGAAAGCTGTGACCAGAAGAACTTTGACACAATAATGCAAGAAATAATTAAAGGAAATCGTCCTGGAGTGATAAAAGAAGAGGAAAAGGAGAAATAGAAAAAATATTCACTGTACTGCCTTAAAAAGATCCTATGTGGAAAACACATAGGAATATTATTACCAAATTAAAAAAACCCAGATCAAAGAGAACTTTTCACAAGAAATAGAGAAAACAAACAAACAAAAAATCCTCTTCAAATATGATAGAGCTATAAATAGAATTGTACAGGATTTATCAGCAGCTACCATAAAAGACTGCAAATATATATCAGCAATGAAAAGATCTAGACCTGGGCCACAAATATTAAATCCAGACAAATTATAATATTGAACAAAAAATGTATGTTCAGTGAAATTGCAGATATTCAGGACTTTGTCTCAACCAAACCCACTGGGACAAGGTGTACAGACAAATTGTAATAAGATAAAAGGCTGGGGGGAAAAGATAAAATAGGGTTCCCATGTTGGGAGGGAGAGTTTAAGTAATAATAGCAAAGCAAGTTAAAGAGTAAAATTAAAGAGTAGAAGACTTAGGCAAATTAGGAAATAAGAGGTATAGTCAAATTCTATAACAAGAATCAGAAATAGAATTTATTAGAGATTTTAAAAAGTAGAACTAAAAAAAGTAATCATAAACTTCAGAAAAAGTCAAATTTAAAAATTCAATCAAGAGAGAAAACTACATTATGTGTTAGCCATATTGATATTTTAGATGCATGTTTACATATGTGTAAATGCATATGTATATATGTGTGTTCATATGTATACAGGTAGGTATGTGTATGTGTGTATATAGCTATATGTATTGGGTGCATGGTTGTGAATATATATATATACCCATACATACATACATGGGTATAATTATATATGTATAAATGCATCTGTGCTTAACTGTGGTCTGCTTTGGGGAGGTGGGAGGGATGAAAGGGGAAAAAGAATAAAGTGAAATGTTCATAGCAGAAAACAACAGCAACAAAAAAAACCTACAAGAAAGTGAACAAAAGATAGGAAGTCATGAATATAATCTTTTCTTATTATATATGCTTTTTGTAAGGAAAATATATTATTGCATAATTTGAATCTTCCCTGATGTCCTGCTGGACACATGACATTTTTTTTTAAATTTCCTTTTCTGTCTTTCTTTTTCTATTTTGTTTCTTTTTCTTATTTTGTATTTAATTTTAAATAAAAATTTAAAAAGAAAATTAAATACTATAAATTACCTTTCAGAAAAGAAGTAACACCAAGAGTGCAATTTCCAAGACACATAGAGTTTCCAAGGCACAACTGAGAAATACCAAGTTCTACAAGCAATGGAGAGATACTGGTTCATACTGTCCCTATCAGTATTTCAGTAATGTAATGGGCTGAGGTTTGAGTTGATGCACTGAGGTCCCAAGTACATGAGGCTAAATAGTAATTGGACTATACTCTATTAATATACATGATTGGATAAAGAATGGTCCCTGCCCACCTCTTGCAAGTCCTGATGTGTTGACAGGAAAACGATTTTGGTGGGTGGAGGCAGGAGGAGAAGAAACAGGAAGAAAAGCTGGGGAGTGGGCCTGGATTCTATTCTTGGCTGCTGTTCCCTGTGGCTGGTGATCTAGCCAGCTTGACCCGCTGCACACATTGTTATCGCTTTGATTCTCTTCCACCTCCCGATCCTTCTTCACTGGAGAATAAAGACGACGATTTTCCCTAACCTGAATTCCTGACTCCTGCTGATTTAAAAATACACGGTCTTCACACAGTAATGCCAGTAAATCAGTGGAATTGTAAATAGGATGGTGAATGAAAAGGGGATGAAGAGGTGTGAGTGATATGTGTGGGTCAAATTCAGGATTTATGAAGAGGACAAGTTAACTCTTGAGATCTGAAGAAATAAAGAGCCTTGAGGAGAATGGGTGATGAGAAAGGAGGAATTTCAAAAGGGAAGGAAGGAGGCCTTGTTTTGTTAGTTGGAGGGGGAATCTCGACTGAGAAGGGGAAATGGAGGGGAAAGTAAATAACCAAAAAACAAAAAGGAACTAAGAAGCAAAACTACAAAGAGAAAGGGATAACAGGAGAAGGTAATCAGGGGTGAAAAGAAAAGAGTCATTGGAAACAAGTCCATAGAAACATAATACACCAGAATAACTGAGGGAACATAGTACCGAGTAGAAAAATTGTAACTTAATAAACTCCAAATCAAAAACCAAATGTTAAGCACCATCTATTCCCTATCCACTAGGCTTATTTCTGAAGATACAAAAGAATAGTTGCTGACCTCAAGGAGCTTTTGTGTCTAAAGATGGAGCTTATAGAATAGGGGATCCTAATGTCTAAACCTAAAGTCTACTCTGTGAACTTTCAGTTAAAATTAGAGACAAATCAAGGAAAATGGAAATCACTAAAAAGAGAAATAGTGACAGATTAGAGAAGAAAGCACATTTTTCAAGATATCATTTACAAGTACAATTGAAATACAAATATACACACTTAACAAAACTAAGAAGATGGGGGGGATACTCAAAATATACTATACATGAAATGATGACAAAACAATCGATAATGCAATCATATCATCGGACAAAACAAAAGCAGATATTCGAACAATACAAATGATAAGAAAATACTGATAAATATTTATCTGATAGGAATCATACAGAATGAACTTAACATAACAATTCATAAAGGAAACATTAACTGACTTACCAGAAGACATAGTAACAGACCAGTGACAGAAGACTTCCATCTCCCTCTGGAATGCTGGGCTTGCAGACAGGAAGAAACCCCTGTGTTTAGATGTGGCCTCATTGACCGCCCAGCTATGTGATGCTAAACAAATGACTTTACCTGTGTATTCCAGCTGTGAAATTGGGAGAATAACATCCTCCACTCCCAAGGTTGTTGTGAGGATCAAATGAGAACATTTGTAAAAGAAGTAAGGAGTACCTGACACATAGTAGGTACTTAATAATGGCTGACTGATAGAGTTTTCAGTCTGGCAGATGGTATGTCTCATTTAGACTTTAACCAATCTATACTCGTTATGGACCAGAACTTGAAACAAGGTGCCAAGTAAGGGAATTGAACAAAAGGATTAAATCTATTTAGCATTGGTTTAACCTTACAAAAATAATGGTTTCCCTTTTGATATAAAGACGGGTATACCTTGGTGTGGAAACATATGGAGGAGCCTCAGGGCCAGAAAGGGCAAGGCACTAGAAGCTTTGGAGGGAGACAGATTCATTCCATCTTCCACCTTTGTTGTGGTTGGAGGCCTCAAACAAACCTGGAAGTTGAGGAGATTCAAAAAGCCAAGAGAAGGCAAGTCAGGAAGAAATAAGGAAGAAGAGAAGGGTGGCATTGTCCTGTGGAGAACACTGAAACCAAGATCCGGAAGACCTCCAGAAAAAACTAGCAAGCCCCAAGGAAGGAGATAAGACTTTGAAGGAAACAATAAAGGATTTGGACTTTAACTCCTGGCTGCATTTGGGGGGATTACTGAACTGAAACAAAGGTTGCCTCCAGAAGCCCCCCAAGAAACTTGATCCCAGAGAACATTACATTTTAGAGATGAATATTACATATACTGAAGGATGTAGAGGAATAACCAGAAATAGTGAAATGCAATAGTGAAGTGCCTTTACTAAGAAAGGAAATCTACTGGCTGGTTGTTAAGGGGAAACAAGGGAGGGAGGTTCTTCACCTAATGTTAGTACCCTGGGTGTAGTAGCAGCTATATCTGGTATTGACTGTGTCTGATCAGGGAGTCAGCTAAGAGGGGCTATACAATAAGAAAGACAATAGTAATCTTGGAGTTCTGGGAGTGGAGCCAAGATGACAGAGTGAAGCCAGGAAGTTTCTTGAACTTTCCCAATTTCGCTTGAAAACCACATGAAACCAAAACTCTGAATAGTCTAACAGATTGAAACCACACTTCAGCTCAAGATAGATTGTAAGAATTTCAAGAAAAGTCAGTCTTCCTGGGGTGAAAGGGGTGTTTAGCCCAGCTCAGACAGTGCCCAGGAAAGCCAGTGAGAGGATTTTAAACATAGCAGATCGGCAAACGTTGTTCTTGGCTCATAGAAAAGCAGAGTAGTAGGGTAGCTTCCAGTCCCAGCTCAGAAGAAAAATTCTGGGAAACCAGGCTGTTTCCTGGAGAAGGCAGATAGGCCACCACCTTGCTTTGAGAAAGACACCAAACACAAGGGACCTCTGTGCTTAAAGCCAAAGCTCAGAGCTTCACATGAAGCTTGAGACAGTGCCCTTTGTGCCCCAGAAGCAGAGCTTGGCCTTAATAGTCACAAAATAGCAAGCAAGCAAGAAAGAAAATGAGCAACAGAAAAGAACCATAAGTATAAAAAGCTACTATAGTAACAGGAAAGACCAAAACACCAACTCAGATGAGGACAAAATGCCCACTTGGGAAATCTCAAAGGGCAATATGAATTAGCCTCAAGCCAAAGATGGTTCTGTAAATGCCCATAAAAAGAAAAAGGCTGAAAAAAAATTAAAGAAAACAAGAGGATGCAAGAGGAGTCAAAGCTTGGAAAAGGAAAACAACCCTTTAAAAATACAATTTTAAATGTAAAAAAAAAGAATCCACTGAAGAAACAACCTTTAAAAACAGAATTGTCTAAAAAAAAAAACAATATCCAACCCAAAGAAAACCACACCCTTTGAAAAAGCAGAAAAAAATGAAAAAAAGAGATGGTTAACAAAGAAAAATCATAATGAAAAACTAGAACTGGGAAAATTAAGCTAATGACTCCCATGAAAAAAATCAAGAACTCCAAAGCCCAACTAAAAAGAATGAAAAAAGGAAAAAATTGTAAAGTACCTCACTGGAATAATCTGAAGATTATTCGGATAAAGTGGACAGGATGAAGAAGAAACTAAAATTCATGCTAGTTGAGGATGAAGAAAACTATGACTCAGTTATTCAATCAAGAAACAT
Organism: Sarcophilus harrisii; assembly: GCF_902635505.1. Taxonomy (NCBI): domain Eukaryota; kingdom Metazoa; phylum Chordata; class Mammalia; order Dasyuromorphia; family Dasyuridae; genus Sarcophilus; species Sarcophilus harrisii. The sequence continues at coordinate 42,155 of NW_022290902.1, read as the reverse complement.
TAAATGTGTGTGTGTGTGTGTGTGTGTGTGTGTATGTGTGTGTGTGTGTATGACATCACTATGTTAGAGTCAAATTAGTGTGTCTGGCTGTTGCTGGTCAAATCAAGATGAACTTGGAATGCTCTGCCACAGGTCGAATAAATATTCCCTATGAACATTTAGGCGAAACTCTCTGACTTTACACATCTTACTTTTTTCTTTTTCATTTTTTTAATATTGTCTCCTTTTTATTTATTTTTATCTTTTTTATTAAAGCTTGGTATTTACAAAGCATATGCATGGGTAATTTTTCCAACATTAACCCTTGCATAACCTTTTGTTGCAAATTTCCCCCTTCTTCCCCTCACTCCCTTCCCTATCTGGCAGGTAGTCCAATACATGTTAAATATGTTGAAATATCTTGGTATACAGTGTTAGGTGTGGGGCTATGCCTACTTTCTGAAATAGTAGTTCCCAATTTTCCCAACAGTTTTTGTCAAACAGTGAATTCTTATCCCAAAAAGTGGGGCCTTTCAGTTTGTCGAATACTAGGTTATTATAATCATTGGCTATTTTGTTCTGTGTACCTAACCAATTCCACTGATCACCTAGTCTATTTCTTATCCAGTACCAAATGATTTTGATGACGGCTTTTATAAATATAAATATATATATATATATAATATATATATATATATATAGTATATAATTATACCAATTTACTGATAAGGCCACCCATTTGCTTTTTCTTTTCATTAATTTTTTAAATTTCCTTGACCTTTTGTTCTTCCAGATGAATTTTGTTGTTATTTTATTTCTATTTCAGTAAAATAGTTTCTTGGGAGTTTAATTGGTATAGCACTAAATAAACAGATTAGTTTAGGGAGTATTGTTGTCTTTATTATATTTGCTCTACTTATCCACGAGCACTTGATACTCTTCCAATTGCTTAGATCTGACTTTATTTGTGTGGAAAGTGTTTTGTATTTTTGCTTATATAGCTCCTGACTTTCCCTTGGCAGATAAATTCCCAAATATTTTATATTATCAACAGTTATTTTAAATGGAATTTCTTTTTGTATCTCTTTTTGTTAGTATAGAATTTTGTTAGTAGTGTATAAGAAAGCTGATGATTTATGTGGATTTATTTTGTATCTTGCAAGTTTCCTAAAGATTGAATTAATAAACATTTTAGGATTCCTCAGGGTTTCTAAGTATACCATCAAATCATCTGCAAAAAATGCTAATTTGGTTTCATCATTACCTACTCTAATTTCTTTACTTTCTTTTTCTTCTCTTATTGCCAAGGCTAGCTTTTCTAATACAATATTGAATAGCAATGGTGGTAGTTGGTAACCTTGTTTCACCTCTGATCTTACTGGGAATGGTTCTAGTTTATTCCCATTACCTATAATGCTTGCTGATGATTTTAAACAGAGGCCACTGACTATTTTTTTAAAAAGTCTTAATTTTATACCTCTAGTGTTTTTAATAGGAATGGCTTTTTCTGTATCTGTTGAGATAATCATATGGTTTTTGTTTATTTGGTTATTGATAGTTAATTATGCTGATAATTTTCCTAATATTGACCCAGCCCTGCATTCCTGGTATAAATACTCCTTAGTTGTGGTATATTATCCTGAGTATGATTTTCTGCAATCTCTTTGCTAATATTTTGTTTAAGATTTTGCATCAATATTCATTAGGGAGATTGGTCAATAATTTTCTTTCTCTGTTTTTGTCTCAAACTGGTTTAGGTATCAGTACCATGTCTCTGTCATAAAAGGAATTTGCTCCTTCATTCTCTGTTTTTTCAAATAGTTTATATAGCACTGGAGTTAATTGTTCTTTAAAATGTTTGGAGAATTATGTAAATCCATCTGATCCTGGGGATTTTTTTATTAGGAGTTGATTAAAGTTTGTTCTATTTTCTTTTCTAAAATGGTACTATTTCAGTAATTTATTTCCTTCTGTTAATCTAGAAAATTCATATTTTTGTAGGTATTCCTCCATTTCAAAGGTTGTCGTTGCTAAAAGTAACTCCTCATAATTGCTCTAGTTTCCACTCGGTTTGTGGATAGTTCTACCTTTTTATTTTTGAGAATAACAATTTGATTTCCCTCTTTCCTTTTTCTAATCAAAGTAACTAAAGGTTTTTCTATTTTGTTGGTTTTTCCTAAAACCAAATCTTACTTTTATTTATTAATTCAACAGTTTTTTTTTAGTTTCAATTTTATTGATCTCTCCTTTTATTTTTATTTTTCGTTTGGTATTTGATTGGGGTTTTTTTTTTCTTTTTTAGCTTTTTTAGTTGCAAGCCCAAATTTATTGATTTTTCTTTTCTCTATTTTTTGCAAGTAAGAGTCTTAGAGATATGTACCCCTCTTATTTTAACCTTTGGCTGCATACCCACCAATTTTTGTATGTTTTCTCATTATTGTCATTCCCTTGGATGAAATTATTGATTTTGTCTATGATTTGGTTGTTTTACCTATTTCATTCTTTTTAGGATGAGATTATGTAGTTTCCAATTTCTTTTGCTCTATTTTCCCTGGGGCCCTTTATTGAATTTTACCTAGTATCATGTTCTGAAAAAAAAAGTACATTTATTATTTCTGTATTTCTGCACTTGATTTTGAGACCTTTATGTCCTAATATATGGTGAATTTTTGTATAGGTGCCATGAACTGACAAGAAGAAAGTGTATTCCTTTCTGTCTCCATTCAATTTTCTCCAAAAATCTATCATATCTAGTTTTTCTAACATTCTACTTACCTCTTTAACTTCTTTCTTATTTATTATGTGGTTTCATTTATCTAGTTCTGAGAGAGCAAGGTTGAGATTTTGACTATTATAGTTTTTTGTCTGTTTATTCTTGCAACTCTCTTTTAACTTTTTCCTTTTAGGAATTTAGATGCTACAAACCCTTGCATATATATTTAATATTGATATTACTTGTTATTTATAGTACCCTTTGTAAGAACAGTTTCCTTTCCTTATTTTTTTTTTAATTAGATCAATTTTTGCTTTTGCTTGACCTGAGATCAGGATGGCTACTCCTGATTTTTTTTTTTACTTCACTTGAAGCATAATAGATTCTGCTCCAGCCTTTCACATTTATACTGTATGTATCACCCTGCTTTAAATGTAAACAACATATTGTAGGATTGTGGCTTTTAATCCAGTCTGCTATCTGCTTACATTTTATAGGGGAGTTCACCCATTCATATTTCACAGTTAAAACTACGAATTCTGACCTGAATCTTAAACCCAAAGATACTGTTCTCCTTTCTTTCCTTTCCTCCTCCCCAGTATTTTATTTATGAGCCCACTTGCCTAAGAGTCCTACCCTTAGTCCCTCTCCCTTTTTTATACCTTTCCCCTAATATTTCTCCTTCCCCTTCTATTTAGCCTACCCCTTCCCTTCTCCCCTTTCCTCTCCCACTTTTCTATAAAATAAGAAGTATTTCTCGGTGAAAACAAATATATCTAATATTCTTTCTTTGGGTCAAATCTGATGAGAGTAAGAGTCAAACAATATTCTCACCCCTCCTTTTTTTCCCTCAATTATAATGTTTTCTTTTTTCTTTCTGAGATGTAATTTCCTCAATTTACCTCCACTTTTCCCCTTTTTTCCTTAACCCTTTTCCATCTTTGAGTTTTTTTTATATTATAACAGTAAAATCAGATTATACATGTACTTCAATGTATACCCATAACAGAAATACAGTTTTCAAGACTTTTTTTCTTTTTACCTTTTTATGCTTCTTTTGAGTTCTATATTTTGAAGTCTAATTTTTTCTTTAGCTCTTATCTTTTCATCAAAAATACATGGAATTCATCAGTTTCATTGAATGTCCATCTTCCTGAAAGAAAATCCAGTTTAGAAGGGTAATTTATTTCTTGGAAGGATTCCAAGATCCTTTGCCTTTCAGAATAAATAGATTCCAGGCTCTTGGTCCTTTAAAGTGGGAAGCTGCTAGCCAGGTCCTGAGTAACCTTTATTGTGGCTCCTCAGATTTTAATTGTTTTTTCTCCGCGGTAATTTTTTTTGCTTGGTCTGATAATTCTCAAATTTAGCCATGATATTCCTTGGGATGTTAATTTTAGGGCCCTCTTTTTCAAGAGGTGTTCTTAAATTTTCCTTCACCCATTTTACCTTCTGTTTCTATGATATCCGCACAGTTCTCTTTAATGATTTCCTGAAAGATAGTGTCTAGGCTCTTTTTTTCATCATGTATTTCAGGGAGTCCAATAATCTTTAGATTGTCTCTCCTAGATCCATTTTCCAGGTTGGTTGGTTCCAATTAGGTATTTTACATTTTTTTCCCATTTCATTTTTTTGGTGTTGCTTGACTGATTCTTGTTGTCTTATTAAGTCATTCATTTTTATTTGTTCGATTCTGGAATTTTATTTGGTTATTTTTTCATTTAGTTTTTTTTAAATTTTTTTTTTGATTTGTCCAATTGAATTGTCTTTTTTCTGTTTTGGCCCTCCTTCTTTTTATTGAAGCTTTTATTTGCTTTTTTTTATAGTAACTTTTTATTGACAGAATCCATGCCAGGGTAATTATTTTTACAACATTATCCCTTGCACTCAGTTCTGTTCTGATTTTTCCCTCCCACCCTCCACCTCCTCCCTACATGGCAAGCAGTCCTATATATGTTGAATATGTCCTGTATAAACTGTTCTCTTGTTGCACAGGAGAATTGGATTCAGAAGGTAAAATAACCTGGGAAGAAATACAAAACTGCAAACAGTTTACATTCATTTCCCAGTGTTTTTTCTTTGGGTGTAGCGCTCTGTCCATCATTGATCAATTGAAACGGAATTAGTCCTTTGTTGAAGAAATCACTTATCAGAATCCATCCTCATAGAGTATCGTTGTTGAAGTGTATAATGATCTGTTGTTCTGCCTCATTTCACTCAGCATCAGTTCATGTAAGTTTCTCCAAGCTCTCTGTATTCATCCTGTGGTCATTTACAGAACAATAATATTCCATAACATTCATACATACAATTTACCCCAACCATTCTCCAATTGATGGGCATCCACCAGTTTCCAGCTTCTAGCCACTACAAAGAGGGCTGCCACAAAACATTTTGGCACATACTGGTCCCTTTCCTTCTTTATATCTCCTTGGGGTATAGCCAGTAGCAACACTGTTGGATCAAAGGGTATGCACAGTTTGATAACTTTTGATAATCCGATTGCTCTCCAGAATCATTGGGTTTTCCAGCTCCAACGAACAATGCATCAATGTCCCAGTTTTCCCAATTCCTCCAACAATCCTCATTATTTTTCATGTCATCTTAGCCAATCTGACAGGTGTGTAGGTATCTCAGAGTTGTCTTAATTTGCATTCGATTAATAATGATTTGGAACACTCTTTCATATGAGTGGTAATAATTTCAATTTCATCATCTGAAAAATTGTCTGTCCATATCCTTTTGACCATTTATCAATTGGAGAAAGGCTTGGTTTTCTATAAATTAGAGTCAGTTCTCTATATATTTTGGAAATGAGGATTTACCAGAACCTTTAACTGTAAAGATGTTTTCCTAGTTTGTTGCTTCCCTTCTTATCTTGTTTACATTAGTTTTGTTTGTACAGAAGCTTTTAATTTGATGTAATCAAAATGTTCTATTTAGTGATAGATAAATTCTCTAGTTAGTCTTAGTCACAAATTTCTTCCTCCTCCACAAGGCTGAGAATAAACCATCCTTTGTTCCTCCAATTTGTTTATAATTTTGTTCTTATGTTCAAATCATGGACCCATTTACTATCTTGGATACGGTGTTAAGTGTGGGTCCGTGCCTAATTTCTGCCATACTAATTTCCAGTTATCCCAGCAGTTTTTGTCAAAAATGAATTCTTATCCCAAAAGTTAGATCTTTGGTTTGTCAAACACAAAATTGCTATAGTTGACTATTCTGTCTTGTGAACCTAACCTGTTCCACTGATCAACTAATCTATTTCTTTGGCCAATACCAAATGGTTTTTGACTGCTGCTTTATAATATAGTTTTAGATCAGGTACAGCTAGGCCCCCTTCATTTGATTTTTTTCATTAATTTTGAGATTCTTGACCTTTTATTATTCCATATGAATTTGTTGTTATTTTTCTAGATCATTAAAATATTTTCTTTGGAAGTCTGATTGGTATAGCACTAAATAAGTAGATTAGTTTAGGGAGTATTTCTTTTATTATATTCCTCGACCTATCCAGGAGCACTTAATATTTTTCCAATTGTTTAAGTCTGACGTCATTTGTGGGAAAATTTTGTAATTTTGCTCATATATTCCTGACTTTCCTTTGGTAGATAGATTCCCAAATATTTTATGCCGTCGACAGTTATTCTGAATGGAATTTCTCTTGTATCTCCTGTTGTTGGATTTGTTGGTGATGTATAAAAATGTTGAGGATTTATGGGATTTATTTTATAACCTGCAACTTTACAAAGTTATGGATTATTTCTAGCTTTTTCGTAGAATCTTAGGGTTCTCTAAGTATACCATCATATCATCTGCAAGAGTGATAGTTTGTTCTACCGCCTATTCTGATTCCTTTAACCTTTCTAGACTCTATTGCCAAGTTAGCGTTTCTAATCAACATTGAATAGTAATGGTGACAGTGGGCAACCTTGTTTCACCCAGATGTTACTGGGAAAGATTCCAGTTTTTCCCTATTGCATATGCTGCACTTGATGGTTTTAAATATATGTCCTGATTATTTTAAGAAAAGTCAATTTATTCCTATACCGTCAAGTGTTTTTATTAGAATGATGTTGGATTTTACAAATGCTTTTTCTGCATCTATTGAGATGATCATATGGTTTTGTTAGTTTGTTTATTGATATAGTCAATTATGCTAATAGTTTTCCTAATATTGAACCCAGCCCTGCATTCCTGGTATAAATCCCACTTGGTCATAGTGTATTATCCTAGGAATGATTTTCTGAATCTTTTGCTAATATTTTATTTAAGATTTTAGCATCGATATTCATTAGAAAGATTGGACCATAATTTTCTTCTCGGTTTTCAGACTACCTGGTTTAGGTATCAGTACCATGTCGGTCATAAAAGGAGTTTAGGACTCCTTCAATCCCTATTTTCAAATAGTTTATATAGCATTGGGGTTAATTGTTCTTTAAATGTTTGGTAGAATTACATGTAAACCATCTGGTCCTGGGATTTTTTTCTTAGGAGTTGGTTAATAGTTTGTTTTATTTCTTTTCTAAGATGGGACTGTTTAGGATATTTACTTCTTCCTCTGTTAATCTAAGTTATATTTTGAAGGTATTCTTCCATTTCAGTTAAGTTGTCGAATTATTGCCATAAAGTTGGGCAAAGTAATTCCTAATAATTGCTCTAATTTCCTCTTCATTAGTGGCCAGTTCTTTTTCATTTTTAAGACTAACAATTTGATTTTCCTCTTTCCTTTTTAAATCAGATTTACTAAGGGTTTATCTATTTTGTTGGTTTTTACATAGAACCAACTCTTAGTTTTATTAATTAATTCAATATTTTTTTACCAATTTTATTGATCTCCTTTTATTTTAAATTTCAAGTTTAGTGTTCACGGGGTTTTTAATTTGTTCCTTTTCTAGGATTTTAGTTGCGCCAATTCATTGACCTTCTTTCTTTATTTTCTGCAAGTAGGCTCTTAAACATGAAATTTCCCTTATCGCTTTCTGCATCCCACACATTTTGGTTATGATGTCTCATTATTGTCATTTTCTTGGGTAAGTATTAAAAGGTCTAATTTGCTGTTTCACCCAATCATTCTTTTTAGTATGGATTATTTAGTTTCCAATTATTTTGGTCTACTTTTTCCTGGCTTTTTGTTGAGGTAATTTTTTATTGCATCGGATCTGAAAAGGATGCATTACTATTCTCCTTACTTATTTGAGTTTGAGGTTTTTATGTCCTAATATATGGTCTATTTTTGTATAGGTTCCAAGCAGCTGAAAAGAAAGTGTATCCCTTCTGTCTCCATTTCGTTTTTCCAAGATTCATATTCTAACTTTTCTATATTCTATTTACCTTTTGACTTTTTCTTATTTATTTGTGGTTTGATTTATTCTAATTTGAGAGGCAAGGTTGAGATCTCCCACTATTAGTTTTTTATCTATTTCTTCTTGCAGCCTTTATTTCTTTTAAGAATTTAGATGCTACATCACCTTGGCATATATGTTATATATTGATATTGTTCATTATTTAAATGTACCTTTATGAAATATAGTGCCCTTCCTTATCTCTTTAATTAGATCAATTTTTGTTTTTCTTGATCTGAGATAAGATGGCTACCTTGCTTTTGAATTCACCTGAAGCATAGTAGATTTTGCTCCATCCTTTACCTTTATTCTGCATGTATCTCCCTGCTTCAGGGTGTTTCCTCAAATATTACTGTAGGATTCTGGCTTAATCCATTCCTCTATGGCTTCCTCTTTATGAGGGAAAGTTTACTGTTCACATTTATGGTTAAATTACAATTCTTAGCACTTTGCCATCTGTTAACCCTGAGATGCTTTCTCCCTTCTTTCCCTTCCCCCTTCAGTACTAAACTTGTGAGCACCACTTGTTTCACAGCCCTCCCTTTGAGTTCCCTCCCCACCTTAGAGTTCCTCCCCTATCTTACCCTTTCCTCACGGTTTCCATATTCTCTTGCTTTAGGCTTATTCTTCCTTTTCACTTTCCTTCTACTTTTCAATGAGATGGAGAAGTTTCAAATTACATTGAATATGTTAAAATTTTTTTTAAATCAATTCTATAGTAAAATATCATTGTTCATCCCTCCATTCTTCTCTCGGATATAATAGGTTTCCTTTTGGCCTCTTTGTGAGATATAGTATTACTTTACCCTTTTCTGATACAATGTCCTTCCACTCTGATTTCTGGAACAAGGTATAGCATTTTTTATAACTCTACAGAGAAATATAGTTCCAAGATTTCTTTTTATCTTTAGGTTTTTATTGAGTTCTATATTTGGATCAAACTTCTTGTTGTTCTGTTTTTTTCACCAAAAATAGGGAAATTACTTTTCATTGAAGATGCTCATTCTGGCTGGGTTTTTTTTTTGCATCGAGTTCTTAGCCTTTCGGAATACATTCCACCCTTCGATCTTTTAATGTTGATGGCAAATTTGGTGATCCTTATTGGCCCTCATATTTGAATTGGGTTTTTTCTAGCCACTTGGAGTATTTTTCCTTGTTTGAGGCTTTCATTTGGCCATAATTTTTGGTGTTTTGATTTTAGGATCCCTTTCAGTGGGTGATCGATGAACTTTCATGAACGACCAATGCACATTCTTGCTCTTATTATTAGCATAATGTATTGCTGGTTCAACTTGTTTTGCTCAGCATCAGTTCATGTAAATCTTTCTAGGGCTTTGTAAAATCAGCTTGCACATCACTTCTCATACAACAATAATATTCCATTGTGTTCATATCTTACAGCTTAATTTAGTCATTCCCAGTGGATGGTCCTCCTTTTCCAATTCTTTCCTACCACCCAAAAAGCTGCTACAAACATTTTGCCCGTGTGTGAGTCTATTTTTGTCTTCCTTTTTCATTTCCTTGATATAGAGACCCAGTAGAAACACTGCTGGGTCTAAGAGTATCACAGTTTGATGGCCTTTGGGCTTGGTTCAAAATTTCTCTCCAGAAGATAGTTACGGATTCTAACATTCTTGAGAGGGCGCGAGAGTATCCTTTTATCCTTTTCTGACCACCTTGTATTTTACTTGCCCTTTGTGAGTTCTCCATAAAATGTATAAAATATTTGGCAGGTGTACATCGAGCACTTTCCAAACACTATCGCTGTTTGGGTTGCATTGCGCTGCAGTAGAGCTGGAACCGCTTGGCAGTTCTGGTTTGGGAGGCCTCCGTGTCCAGTACCTTTCTGCCTGGTGATCTTCAGGATCTTCCCAAGACAATTGAAATGGGCGATTCCGGTTTCCTGGTGTGGTGCTGGGATGCTGTCAGGTTTCAGAGGCATACAACTACAGGGTCCTTTACAAGGGCTCTGCAGACCTTCTAGAATTTCCTAGAAGGGAAATTCGCAAAGGATGAAGAATTGTGGTCTAATTCTTATGGGCTGGGCAGCTTGCCCTATCTTAAACCCTAGGATCTTATCTTGCCCTTGTTGAAGTGAGCTCACAAGTCCGACAGTTACATGTAACGAGACTGCCAAAGGTGAGCTTATCCACAGCATTCAGAACTCTACTTGCTGTACCTGGTGGTTTCCCCTATGGGTGGTGTGACGCTTCGTGATGGAAGACCTGGGATTTCTGTTACATTGACTGCTGGGCAGAATGAGCCTGAGGCAGAGAATTGATCCACTTTGTAACATCTCTGCTTCCGAGGCGGCACTGGGTGCCCAGTCACCTGGGGACAAAAAAATCTGCACCTGCTCCTGCCACTTTAGTTCTGGCTTTGGCCTCTGGCTGAAAACATCATGCTCAAGCTGAAGTTTGCAAGGTAGGGGGTCCCTGGCTCAGACAAAAGCTGACTGAAATTTTCCAGACTATATGACAAAAGGAAGTTTTGCCCCCAGAATTCAAGGATGCTTCCACTGTCCATCTGCATAAGGTAAAGGGAATTGTTTGTCCTGCTTGAGCAATGGGTTAGAAGTTGCGTGTAAAGCTGCAGAAGTACATGCCAGCTGGCCCCAGAATCAACTGAAAGAGTTCATTTCCCATTGTTTAAAGGGTTTCTCAGAGCAGGAGTCTCTGTCTCTGTCCATTTGTACAGGTTAATAACAGAACTTGTTTTACTATAGACAACTTTTTTATAACCCAATCTCTAAATATAATTTGGGATTGTCACATTTGCACATACTGTCCAGTCTTTGTTCTGGTATTACTACAAAGCCTGAAGCAAAATCATTTTTATCATATTGGAACTGGGATGAAAAGCATCTGCTTACCATGAGTACTAGATAATATCAAGATAAGAACTGATTTTACTGTCTCCTCTGTTTCCCTATGAGGAAATTATAGTCAATCTTACATTATCCGAAAATGGTCCCTTGAAAACCAAATCCACCCGAAGCTCTCCTTACTGGAACTTGCTGTTTAAGACCTCATGAGACTGTAACTGAAATTATTCTGAGGAGGACTTTCCAGTATTCTTTTCAGTAGAGTCAATGTTTCTAGATTGTAATATGGGGTTGACATTGCATACTGTGGTTGTAGTTCTCTTGGAAGGTGGAGGTTCATATTTCGAACTGTGCAAGGATTCTCCTGACTCAATTTCTCCACTTCCTGTTGAATGGAAAAATATCCCACCTGGATGACTTTAAGCTTGGCTGTCTAACTTTTGCCTGGAATTGACATGAATTTAGAGAGGTGTTATTCAGTACAAATGCAACTAAATAGATTTTTTTTATGTTATTCCCAGACTATACCCAAGTTACCATAGTGAGACCATAATATAAGATTTAGATGTATTTGATTAGGAATTTTTTGTTCTTTGTATTTTAAACAGTGAGATTTAAGTACTTGGTTTGTCAACTCACACATTACTGGTTAGATATTCTTTGTGCCAAAAGAATGCTACTTTAATTTTTCTTAAGGGCGCAAGGAATAATTAGGCCAAATGATTTTTAAAGACTTGGGAAACCAGAGTATAATTCTGCAGTTTAATGAAGTTAACATCATAACTGTCTGTGTTCTGTGGTAATGAAAATGATAACAGCCTACTTAATTATTTGAAGAGAAGACTGACTTGTGGTCCATCTTAGAAAGAGATCCATTTTTAAGGGTTATTCATTTGACATGGCTAGGGGTGAAAGTGAACATTATTAGTAGCTATACTTGATATGCACAGTTTTGAAATTGATTATTCAATGTATTTAATGTCACACCCCAGAACCAATGATAGTTGGAGTTAATCTGGCAACTTTTACATGAATTCATTTTTTTATTTTATATATATATATATATATATATATATATATATATATACTGAATCTATAGTGTCAACTCAACTTGAAACAAGGTGAAAACTCAAAGGAGGTGATAATAAAAGGGTCCCTGAGGTATTACAACTCATGGGAGTACAATACTGTGCTTGTTAGTTCATATCTTGGAAAATTGCGAGGCGATGGGTTGCTAATACTGATGAACAACCAATGCTTGTGGTCACACCTCCCTTGAAGTTCTTAGGACTACAAGAACACTTTCTGGAGCAACCTAATCCCTGCCTCCAGGAGGGTTAGCCTTTGGGACGTCCATATAGATGGAGAGCTCTTGGGCTTAAGAGGGGCCTCCCAGAACATTGACTGGGGATGGAGAGGAGCACTCTGGGGGAAGCCCGGCCCTCTTGAGGCAGGGAGATTCATTTATCTCTTCTACCTTGGCGGCTGGGAGGTTGCCTGCATGGGTAATTTTGCCAAAACCTGACGGTGCCAAACCTTTTGTTCAATTTTTCCTCCTTCCCCACCCCTCCCAGATGGTAGGTTGAATAATACATGTTAAATGATTCAGTGCCAGATTAAATACAATATAATTATACATGTCCAAACAATTATTTTATGGCACAAAAAGAATTGGACTTTGAAATATTGTACAATTAGCCTGAAGGAGATAAAAAATGCAGGTGGACAAAAAGAGGGTTTGGAGATTCTAATATGATGGATTCCATACTCATTTCCAACAGTTCTTTCTCTGGGTGTCTGTTGGTTCAATTCATTACTGCTCTGCTACTGGAACTGATTTTGGTTCATCTCATGGTTGAAGAGACCTCGTCCATCAGAATTGATCATCATACATTGTTGTTGAAGGCATATAATGATCCTGGTTCTGCTCATTTCCTCAGCATCCAGTTCATGTAAGTCTCTCAGGTCTTTCTGAAATTATCCTGTTGGTCATTTCTTACAGAGCAGTAATATTCCATAATATTCATATGTCTGATTTATTCAGCCATTCTCCAACTGATGGATCATTCAGTTTCCCGTTTTTAGCCACTACAAAAGGGCTGCAAACATTCGTGCATACAGATCCTTTCCTTCTTTGGGATTCTTTGGATATAATCCCAGTAGCTTACTGCTGGATCACAGTTTGATAACTTTTTGAGCATAGTTCCAAACTACTCTCCAAAATCGTTGGATTCGTTCACAACTCCACCAACAATGCATCAATGTTTCTGGGTCATTTCTTACAGAACAATAATAATGAATTCATTTTTGTATTAGAGCCCATCTTCTTACAGAAAAATAGCAGACTCTCATCCTCCTAAGGGATGAATGAACAATGCCAAGCATCAAGGTGGGTTCTATTTTCTGTTTGTATCTGAGTTTTATCAAGAATTATATCAATTGGTAACCTAAAAATGTATTCTCTGGTCAAATGGACTACATTTGATTTCCTAATAGTAGAGATGTAAGGGTGAAGCTAACTTTCATGATTTTGACCTGGTTATTTTACAAAGAAAAATTATGATTCTGCTAAGCTCAATTTTGCAGGAGATTTTCTAGCAAGAGAAGGACGACCTGTGCAAGTGACCTGAACCAGAGAAGCCAGTTAGCTGGAAACTGCTCTGAACACTACACCCAAATCAGAGGGGTGCATCATCTGAAGGTGTCCCCAAAACCAGATGGCTATTTGAGACAACTCCAAATGGACAGTTGTATTTTGTTAATTGTTTTTTTTTTCCCCTGGGTGCCGTTTATCTGCAAGGTCTGCTTTTAAAAAAGCCACAAAATCGGGGGGAAAGCAATGCAGCAGGTTCAGGACTCGTGATGAAGAACATGAGCTACCTTCAGGAAGACAGGTGGTTGCCAAGTACAAATTGAAGCATTTGTTGTTGTTTTCTTTGTCAAGGCCAAGGCTAGAATTCATTTTGCTTGAATATGTGTTTGTAATATATTTTATTCTTTTTTAGAGGGATAGGTGAAAGAAGATGCTGAAGGAAGGAGAGAATTTGGACCTGAATATAAAATACAAACATGCTTCAATATAAATCTATTTCAAATCTTGTGCACTGCTCTGAAGAAAGCTACAGTCATTTGAGACAGAAGATCAAATGCCATGGTGAAAATAAAAGTATCCTTGACTAGGGGCTATGACTTTGGTCTCAAGCCATCCTAAGCATTCTAAACCTCTGAAACTTCTGGTTCAGTTTAAGACAACCAGGGCCATAAATTGAGTCAGGCTTCTGTTCCCACAAACTCTGACACCAAATGCTCTATTCAGGGCAGGGGGATCAAGAGGAAGTTAGGCTTGATTTTATTACTGAAAGGACAGTTGCCTCACAGACTAGAGCTCCACAGAACAAATCTCAGGCTTACTGTTTGGAGCCGGGTGCTGAGAGATCTGAGGGCAGTGGAGGATCAAGCTTGTCCCTGAGAGCCAGCCGGTTCCATCTCTGAGGGGACAGGGATCTCAGGGCAGATCCCAGTCCCTTATCTTCTTCTGAGCCAGGAGCACCCTGCCCACCTAATTTCCCTCTAAGCTCTCTAAAGATGGGGGTATGGCTCTCAGCTTTCTGTGGTGGGAAGCTTGGCTCAACATAGCATCTTGAGGCAGCATGGCATGGGAGGGTTTAACCAGACTGAAACAAGATGACCAGCAGAGTGAGAAAGGGGGCTGGAAGAGAAGTGGGAAATGGACATAAATGGGGCTACGGACCTACCTAGATGGGAAAAAAAAACATCTTTGAAACCATGGAACCATGAAACACTTGAGATGGTGATGGGACAGTAGTGTGCAAAGCATTGTTCCCGAGATTATAAATAAATTAGAGGAACATAGGATGATTTTCTCTAGAACTTGGAGAAAGGAAAATTTGTGACAGAAGAACTAGAGATCATTAGTGATCTGAAATAGAAGAAGAGCTGATTACATCAAATTAAAAAGCTTTTAACAAAACAAAACTAATGCAAACAAGATTAGAAAGGGGGCAACAAACTGGGGGCTTATTTTACAGTTAAAAGTTCTAAATAAGGCCTCACATTTCAACATATATAAATTGACTCTAATTTATAAGAAATCAAGCTATTCTCCAATTGATAAATGGTCAAGGATACAAACAGACAATTTTCGATGAAATTGAAACTATTTCTAGCCATGAAAGATACTTCAAGTCATTATTGATAGAAGTAAAATTCTTACAACTCGAAATACCACTACACCTGTATCAGTTGGCTAAGATAGGCAAGGAAAATGACAAATGTTGAAGGTCTTGGGAAAACTGGGACTAACCCCACACCTAAACTGTGAACATCAGGATAAACAGGAGCCATTCCTTCATGTCTAACAGACCAGCATGGCTGTCTCCTTCAGAATGGGCTTGTACCTATCTCTGCGGTACAATCTGTTCTTCCTTCCTGGCCCATGAGTCTACATGGTAATTAATACAAAACCTCATTGTGTCAGTGAAATGATCTTGTACTGAGGTCATCTGGAGACTTCATGTAGAGATTAGGAAGCAACATCTATTTGACGGATCTTCTTTTTTCTCCCTTTTTCCCCTCATTTTCTGCCTCCTAAAGTATTCTATTCCATCTGAATAATCTAAAGCGTGGCCATTCACCTTGGAGAATCTTCTACATAGAAAGAGATTCAACTACTCCTTTGATCACCTTAAGACCTGAGAAGAATCCATTGGCAAGGCACAATATTTCCACCAGTACCAGTGAGAAAGCATCTCTCCCAAAAGTCATGATCATAAATGATTTTGTGGTGTTTGTCCTTTGGTCTTTCTGCATTCTACCACTGGGCTGCAATCCAACAGCATTTTCCCATTGAAATTCCCTATTGCAGTTAAGTCTTTAACCTTTCAGTGTAAAACAATTATCTTCTGCAGCTAAGCATTAATTTTTAATTAGGGAAGGTATGTGTCCACACACTAATTGGATCTATGCCAGTCTTGGCGAGACCAGGCAACTACGGTCTTGGGCTTCACTTCAGCTCTGAGTGAGTGCTCAGATTTTCTGTTTCTTTTCATGCCCCAAGTGTCCAAGACCCCATAAAGATGAACAGCTTAGCATCTCTGAAAAGCCTATCCGGTTTTTTAATTATTTGAAGTCAATCTGCACTAATCCATGTGCTTTTCTGAAAGGTTAAGTGGGCGAATTGGACCTGATTTTCACCGAAATTACTGCGCCTTCCTTAGAAGGTAAGGATCAGATGGAATAGTATTATTTTAGATGTTTTTGAACAGCTAGAATTGACTTGGCTTCATGGTAATGACAGTATGGAACCAAAGCAAAATATTAAAAATTATTGGTTCACAAGTTTGTGATGATGGGGATTCAGAAGGCCATTCCTACATGCCATTAATCAACACAAGCTCCCCCCGCCAGAATGGGCTTGAAGCATTTCTGCCATATAAGGTGTATCTCTTCCCCATCCATGGGCATTTTAATATCACTTGTGTCAAGGTTGTCTCGCATATGTTGATAATTGTTTTTACTATGGTCATTAGGAGTCTTTTTGTGTGTGTGGGTTTTCCTCTTTATTTTTGACAATATTTTATTTATTTTAAGTGTATCATGGTACATTTTATTTTGTTTTTTTATTAAAGATTTTTATTTTTCAAAACATATGCATAGATAATTATTCAAATTAGCCCTTGGAAAATCTTGTTTCAGTTTTTTCCCCCACTTCTCCCACCACCCTCCCCTGGATGGCAAGTAGTCCAATATCTCTTAAACATAGTTGAAATATGTTAAATGGAATATATGCATACATATTTATACAATTATCTTGCTGTACAAAAATCAAATCAAAGCAGAGAGAAGTGATAGAAAAATAAAATGAAAGCAAACAACAACAAAAATTAGAATGCTATGTTGTGGTCCACTCGCTCCCACGACTGGTCTTTCCTGGTGAAGATGGCTCTCTTCATCACTGAACAATTGGTACTGGTTTGAATCATTTCATATGAAGAGGCCATCATGAATTGTCATTATAATATTTGTTGCTAATATTATAGTCACGCCTGTTTCACTCATTTCCTCAGCATCAGTTCTTTTTAAGTTTCTCCAGTCTGACTGAAATCATTCTGATGGTCTTCTTTTTAATTTAATAGCCTTTATTTGCCACAGGTTATATGTATGGGTAACTTTACAGCATTAACAATTGCCAAACCTACATTCCAATTTTCTACTTACCCCACCCCTCCCAGATGGCAGGATGACCAGTAGATATTAAATATATTAAAATATAAGTACATACACAATAAGAATACATGACTTCAAACCGTTATTTTTCTGAAATCAGACTCTGAAATATTTTCATTATTTAGTGGAAGGAAATCAAAAACACAATTGGGCATAAATATAAGGATTAAATTCAATGTAATGGTTTTAGTCATCTCCCAGGTTCTTTCTCTGGGCGCCTTCAGTTCAGTTCATTACTGCTCCATTGGAAATGATTTGGTTGATCTCGTGCAGGATGGCCCTGGTCCATGGAACTGGTCATCATATATGATATTGTTGTTGATATATAATGATCTCCTAGTGCCTGCTCCATTTCACTCAGCATCAGTTCATGTAATGTTAAGATCGTATATTTTAAGATCATGCAAGACCGGGAATTCGGGTTGGGAAATCAGTCTTTATTCTCCAGTGAAGAAGGATCCGGACGTGGAGAAATCGGCGATAGCAATGTGTGCAGCTAGGTCGAAGCCCGTCGACCAGCATACACAACAACAACTCACCCAGAGTCTCGAACTCGGCCCAATCTCTTCCAGCTTGTCTTCTTCCTCTCTGCATCCACCACCAAGGTAATCATTCCTCTTCCCCAACACATCAGGACTTGCAAGGAGGTGGGCAGGGACCATTCTTAATCCAATCATGTATATTAATAGAAGTATAGCCCAATTACTATCTAGCCTCATGTACTTGGGACCTCATTGCATCAACAAGCCTCTAATGACCCTGATAGTCTCAGGCCTTTCTGAAATCATCCTGTTGGTCATTTCTTGGAACAATAATATTCCATAATATTCATATACAACAATTTATTCAGCCATTCTCCCACTAGAGTGATCATTCAGTTTCAGTTTCTAGCCACTAGAAACAGACTTGCCCTGAAACATTTATTACATACAGGTCCTTTCCCTTCTTTATGATCTCTTTGGGATATAAGCCCAGTAGTATCACTGCTGGATCAGAAAGGGTATGCACAGTTTATTAACTTTTTGAGCATAGTTCCAAAACTACTCTCAGGAATGGTTGGATCTGTTCACAACTCCAAAAACAATGCATCAATGTCCCAGTTTTTCCACATCCCTCAACTAATCATCACTGTTTTTCCTGTCTTAGCCAATCTCAAACGGGTGTGTGATATTATCTTAGAGTTGTCTTAATTTGCATTTCTCTGATTAATAATGACTTGGGCATCTTTCTTGGCTAGAAATAGTTTCAATAGTTTCTTCATCGGTGTCTGTTCATATCCTTGACCATTTTTCAATTGGAGGTGCTTGATTTTTATAAATTAGAGTTAATTCTCTATATAAACTTTGGAAATAGAGGCCTTTATCAGAACCTTTCGCTGTAAATATATTTTTTCCCAGTTTATTGCTTCCCTTCTAATCTTTTCTGCGTGGTTTGTTTTGTACAAAACTTTTTCAGTTTGGTATAGTCGAAATTTTTCTATTTTGTGATCAGTAATGATCTCTGGTTCTTCTTTGATCATAAGAGTCCTTCCCCTTCCATGGAATCTGAGAGGTAAACTATCCTGTGTTTCCTCTAATTTATTAATAATTTCATTCTTTATGCCTAGGTCATGAACCCATTTGACCTTATCTTGGTGTACGGAGTTAAGTATGGATCAATGCCTGACTTCACCATGGTTCCAATTTTCCCAACATAATTTTATCAAACAGTAAGTTCTTATCCCAAAGCTCGGGTCTTTTGGTTTATCAAAATAGGTTGCTATGGTTGACGACTGTTTTTGTCCTTAGACCTAACCTATTCCACTGATCAACTAATGTATTCACTTTGTAATACCAAATGGTTTTGGTAACTGCTGCTTTCTATAATACTAATTTTAGATCTGGTAGCTAAGCCACCTTCATTTGATTTTTTTCCATTAATTCCTTGAAATTCTTGACCGTTTTGTTTTTCCATATAGTTTTGTTTGTTATTTTCACGGTCATTACAAAAATATAAGTTTTTTGGGAGTCTACAGTTGGTATAGCGCTAAATAAATAGATTAAGTTTGGTAATATCATCTTTATTATAATTGCTCGCCCTAACACGAGAGCATTTAATATTTTCTAATTAGTTAGATCGAACAATTTGTGTGTGAAAAGTGGTCTGTAATTTGTTCATAAAGTTTCTGATTTTCGCTTGGCAGATGGGTTACAAAATATTTTATATTATCAATAGGTACTTTAAATGGGATTTCTGCGCTTTGTAACTCTGACTGTTGGTTTGTTAGAGATATAAGAATGCTCATGACACTAACAGAGTTTATTTTAACCATCTCTGCTCTTTCTTATAGAACAATAATGTTCTACAACATTTCATATACCACACAATTTACCAACATTTTCTTGAATTGATGGGCATCATTCAGTTTCCAATTTCAGTACCACTACCCCAAAGACTTATACAAACATTTGCATTTTGGTTCCTTTCCTTCCTTTAGGATTTCTTTGGGATATAATCCCAGTAGTAACACTGTTCTGGATCAAAGGGCATGCACAGTTTGAACACATTTTGAGCATAGTTCCAAACTTCTCTGGAAATGTGATTTGGCATTCGTTTACAGTTCCACCAACAATGTATTAGTGTCCCAGTTTTGCCACATCCTCCAACATTGTCATTATCTTTTTTCCTGTCATCTTGACGATAAAACTGGGTTTGATGGCTATCTCGGGGTTGTATTAATTCACATTTCTCTGATCGGTAATGATTTATGGCACTTTTCGCATGAAATTAGTATGGTTTCAGTTTCATCATCTGAAAATTGTCTGTTCATATCCTTTGACCATTTATCAATTGAAGAAAGGCTAGATTCTTATAAATTTACAGGTCAGTTCTCCATATATTTTTAGAAATGAGGCCTTTGTCAGACCCTTTAGATGTAAAAATGTTTTTTCCCAATTTATTTGCTTCCTTTCTAATCTCTTGCTTCATTGGTTTTGTTGGTGGCTTTTTAACTTGATATAATTAATTATCTATTTCATGATCAATAATGATCTTCAGTTCTTCTTTAGTCCAGAAATTTCTTCCTTCTCCCACAGATATGAAGGTAGCTATCCCTTGTTCTCCTAGTTTGTTTATAATATCATGCTGTGTCACCACCATGAGCTCATTCCGGTCATATACAGTCTATGGTAGGTGTGGAATTCAATGCACCTAGTTTCTGCCACAATAGTTTGCATTTTCTTCCAACAATTTTGTCAATAGTGATTCTTATCCCAAAGCTGGCGTCTTTGGGCAGGCCATTCCTTCTCAAGCATGTATTAATAGGTATGGTCAGTACTATTTAACCTCATAGCGGGACATCAGTGCATGTGCTCAAGCTTCGGCCCATTACACTATTCCACTGTAAACTGCTGCTTTCTTAGCCAGTACCAAATGGTTTTTGTGCCACTGCTTTATATAATGGTTTTAGATCTCAGGTACAGGTAGACCACCTTCATTTGGAAATTTTTCATTAATTTCCATTTAAGTCTTGAACTTTTGTTCAGACAGATTTTATTAACATTTTCTAGATATAAATTAGTTTCTTGGAGTCTGATTGGTTTAGGACTGCATCAGTAGATTAATTTTGAATTATTTTTTATTTTGACCCATGTTCGCTCAGCAACCGCTTCCAAAAGTATTGATATTTTTCAATTGTTTAGATCTGACTTTATGTGGAAAGTGTTTGTAGTTGTGCTCCTTATAGTTCCTGGTTTCCCTTGTCAGGTGTGACTCCCAAATATTTTATACTATCCAACAGTTATTTTTAAAATAAGATTTCCTCTTTATCTCTTGCTATTGGGTTGTTGGTGATGTATACAAATGCTGGTGGTTATGTGGTTATTTTTATCATGTAGCGTTATGTAGAGATTGTGGTTGACTTTAATAGTTTTTTCAAGTTAGTTTATTACAAGGGTTCTACATGTGTACCATCATATATCATCTTACAAATGATAATTTGGTTTCTTCATTACCTCTAATTCATTCATCTCTTTTTTCTTCTGTTATTGACAAAGCTAACTTTGTTCCTAAATATTATTGAATAGTAATGCTGATAGTGGGCAACCTTGTTTCACCTCTAATCTTATTGGCAATGCTTCTAATTTATTCCCATTATAAATGATGCTTGCTGTTCATTTTCGATAAATGCTAGTCATCATTTTAAGGAAAAGTCAATTTGTTCCTATACTGTCTTATGTTTTTTAATAGGAATGGGTGGATTTTTATCAAATGCTTTTTCTGCATCTATTGATATAATCATCTTTTTGTTAATTTGGTTATTGATTTAGTTCATTATGCTAATAGTTTTCCTAATATTGAACCAGCCCTGCATTCCCATCAGGAAACTTCATGTGATGATAAGCAACCAAGATCTTCTTACATCTCTTCCTCTGAGTTCCTGTTTCTGCATCTAAAGTATTCCATACCCTCTGAGTTAGAATAAATGCAGTCACCTTCACCTTCAAGAAACTTCTAGATGGAAAGAGATTCAATCGCTCCTTTGATCACTTAGTCTTGAGAAGAATCCATTGGCAATGCACAATATTTCTACCAGTGTCAAAAGGAGGTCCTCTCCCAACAGCTGTGGGTCGCAATGATTTGTGTTGTTTTCTGTTATGGTGGGGCGCTATACTTAAAACAAAGTTCTTACAGGTGCTAGTTGATGAATTGATGAGACAATGTGTTTATCTGGTTTAGCATGGTGATGAATAGTTCCTCTGAATCAGTGATATGGATTTGATTTATGCAACAAATAATGGTTTCCTAGTCTCATGGTTGTTTATACTCACAATAGAGCGCTAGCTGCAACTAAACTTAGCCAGATCTGAGCCAGAGACAGACTCAGAAGGGCCAGACTGAACTCAGGAAGGACCAGAGACAAATTCATTCCATCGTCCACCTTTGTGGTGGCTGGAGGCTGGCACAAGCCTTCACCTGGGACTCAGAGACATTCATTTCCATCTTCATCAGCCTCTTGGTGTCTGGCCTGTCTTCCTGCACTTCCCCCACTGACATCAAGGCTGATTTGAAAGACTCTCAAGAAAGCAGGTTGGGTCCCAGGCAAGGAGACAATAAAGAATTTGGACTTTGGATTTTAACACCTGGCTATTCTCATGGTGATTACTCTACTGAAAGGAAGACCGGTCCAGAGACCTCCAGAAAACCAACAGGAACATTACAGTTTTCCCTTTGGCCTTTCCATGTTCTACCACTGAACTGCAATTCAACAGTTTTTCCATGTGAAATTGTGCAGGTATTGGGTATTACTGCTGATTCAACATTACCATTTCGTTTCAATGCTTCCTTATTTATTTTTCCTTCTAAACATTTTGTTGAATTAGGTGAAGACTATGTGTCTTGCACTAGTGGTTGAGTCCTATTGCAAGTCCATGGAACCAGACAACTTCAGGCTTTTCTCAGCTCTGGTGAGTGCTCAGATTTTTAATTTTTCTTTCTTTTAAGTGGCCAACACTCCCATAATGATAAACAACTTAGCAAACTTCTCAAAATCCTTGTCAAGTGTTTTTGTTTTGTTTGTTTTGTTAATTTGGTGAAATCAGTCACAGAGTTAGAGCGACCCCTTGTGGGGGTATTCTTCCTCTACATGTAATGTACATTATACCTAGAGATCACTTTTCTCTTTCCATGTAGCAGGGCACCACTGATCAATATTGCTTTTCTTGGAAATTTTCCAGTGAGAGATTGAACATGATTTCAACTTAAAGGAGCAATAACTTGAGGGAATGTATGGATCAGATGCAATTGTATTTCTGAACGTTTTTGAGCATGAACATGACAACCAATCATGATGACTATAATGGAACTGAAAACAGCAGTACAAATAACGATTCAAAATGTGATTGGCACCATCGCTGATTCTTCTTTTTAGATGCTATTTCTGTTTCTTGGTGAGCGAATATTTGTTCTTTAGTCTAGGTTCAAGAAAGTACCCTTTCCTTGTGGGGGTTAGGATCCTCTTAAACTTGTCCTTTGCCAATATGGTCCCCTGATTCATTAGTTTATAATAATCTGATACTTAAACTTTTTGTTCTGTGCACTGCCTCTCAATTATTCAATGAACTACACTTTCTGGGTAATGTTAGAATGAGCTACCTTGAGGGAGGATGTGTTAATTTGTATTTGCAATCATTTGTGATTCTTCAACTGGCTGTTGTTGGAATGACCCAACTTCTATTAGAATACGGGATGAAAAGGGTTTCCAGGCTGTGATATCTAAGATAAAGGAAATATGTCTTCCTTACAGAAGGGAAGGGAAGACAGTATTTAGGAATACTTTTCTACTTTTTCCTGTTTGAGATTTTTCTCTTGCTTTCTTTTCTTTCCATTAAATTTTTCTCCACGTTTTTTCCTTAAATTCTCTTTCATGTATTCTTTTTAAATTTTAAATCTTGCAGACAATTTAAATAATAAAACACAAGCAATAGAGTATCCTTCCTTTTTTTACATCCTTAAACCTGGCCTCCTTTCCTTCTAAAGTTTTTCTTATCTAGACTTTTTCAACTCGTACCATCCTTCATATCTTCTCCTTCTCTACTTGTAGTTACAGCAGTGGCTGGACATTTAACCAGGACCTAATGCTTCTAACATTTATTTCCAATGTTTTCTTGTATGTTCAGTTTTCCATGCAAAATCTCGCTCTGTTTACCCTATAACTTTCCTCAGCGCTTTTCAGGTACATTCTTCGAGACTTTTTGTCTATGTATGACTTTCACCCCTAGTTGGTCCAAAAGTGATTTTATATTAACTCCAGTTTGCTTATTGTCTTGGGCTTCATATCCTGCATTGTTCACTATACTCCAAAAGCAACAACAAGTTTTATTGGGTTCTAAAACACGTCCTTGCTATGGTTTCCATAATTAGAGGTTAAGATTTCATAAGCCAAATTATCTAACATCTTCACATAAGGTAATTAATCATAAAATTATCCTTTCAATCCTTCATTTGCTTGGAATCAGGGTATCTTCTCTGTTGACCTGAAAGAGTCAAAACTTCAATCACAGGGTGATTATGCATGTATTAAATCAGATATAGCCTGTGGTTCTCTTTTTAGCCTAATAATTTTCTTAAAATCTTGTCACAGGCTGCTTCATAGGTGGTGCTGATTGTGTCCAGTAATCCCCCTCCTCCTTCTCCTCACCCATGAGCCCAATTGAGGGAGGGAGGTCAGGGACTAATTTCTCCTTCACCAGCAGTACACACTCAGGGTGTATAACTCTTTCTTGTCTAATTGCTTCCATCCTTTTACTTGCGTTTTATCTGGATCTCACCTCTGCTCCTTTCTCTTTTCTTATTCTAATATATGTAATTTCTTAAAGCCAGTTGTACAATGGTACTATGTATAAAGTGTTTCTTTAGGTGAGTCAGGTCCGTATATAATAATATGACATAGTTGCTCTCCCTACTTAATTTACTCGTCTGGATTCAATTCTTTTCCTTAGAGAACCAAGGAGATGGCACCTTTTGTTTCTAAAGTTCAATGATTTTGCTCCCCAAGTTACAATCAAACCTTAACTTTCATAAGTCTGACAATGCTTTCTCTACATTTCCTTAGTTGGAAAAGAAGGCTGTTTCTAAACATTTTGTCCCATTTCAATGAAATATTACTTTAACCCTTAGCAAAGTTTCCTTGTTTATTTTTGTACTCACCCTGATTTCTAAATTCCCAGGTGAAGATTCTTGGTCCCACATTTTGAGGCATACAATATAGTGTTCTTTAAAGTGTAATGTTCTCTGTTGAGGGACTTTCTTGGGTCTCTGGGGAGCTTGGCTTCGTTTCAGTTCAGTAATCACCACACATGCCACCGGGGATTAAGTCCAAATCCTTTATTTGCTCTCTTTCAAAGTCTCTTGTTGCCTTTCCTGGGGCCTAGTTAGCTTTCTTTGAGCTATCTCTCCTTTGTTCCTTGGGCTTGAGCTCCTGCCTCCTTCCTCTGCCCTCCTGGATCTCTCTAGATGTCTCCCAGGTTTGCGCATTTCGGCCTCCAGGCACCACAAGGTGGAAGATGGAATGAATCTGTCTCAACCTCTGAGGGCTTCTAGTGCGCCTGCCTTTTCTGGCTGAGGCTTCTCACTTATATGCTATACTGATGCCTTCATTTGATCATTGCCTATCCAGTAAGAAACTGTGAAGACCGTGTATTTTAAAATCAGCAGGAGTCAGAATTCAGGTTGGGGAAAATCTAAGTCGGTGATGCTGTTCCTCGGTGAAAGAGGATCAGGGGTGGAAGAGAATCGGTGATATGTGTGTGCAGCTGGTCAAAGCTAGCTAGATCAGCAGCCACGACCCTGGCAACTAGGAGTATGGAACCCAGGCCCCAATCTCTCCCAGCTTCTCTTCCACCTGTCATCTCTCTGCCTCACCACCAAAATCATCATTTCCTACCACAACACATCAGGACTTGCATGGAAGTGGTGGGGACCATTCTTTAACCAATCATGTATATTAATAGAGTATAACCCTAATTACTCTTTAGCCTCACATACTTGGAACCTCAGTGCATCAACTCAAGCCTCAGCCCATTACATCTCCTGCTTTCATTTATTTTTAGAACACAGGAAGAACCAAGTCTTTCATGAACGACCAATGCACATTCTTGCTCTTATTATTAGCATAATGTATTGCTGGTTCTGCTTGTTTTGCTCAGCATCAGTTCATGTAAATCTTTCTAGGGCTTTGTAAAATCAGCTTGCACATCACTTCTCATACAACAATAATATTCCATTGTGTTCATATCTTACAGCTTAATTTAGTCATTCCCAGTGGATGGTCCTCCTTTTCCAATTCTTCTACCACCCAAGCTGCTACAAACATTTTGCCCGTGTGTGAGTCTATTTTTGTCTTCCTTTTTCATTTCCTTGATATAGAACCCAGTAAACACTGCTGGGTCTAAGAGTATCACAGTTTGATGGCCTTTGGGCTTGGTTCAAAATTTCTCTCCAGAAGATAGTTACGGATTCTAACATTCTTGAGAGGGCGCGAGAGTATCCTTTTATCCTTTTCTGACCACCTTGTATTTTACTTGCCCTTTGTGAGTTCTCCATAAAATGTATAAAATATTTGGCAGGTGTACATCGAGCACTTTCCAAACACTATCGCTGTTTGGGTTGCATTGCGCTGCAGTAGAGCTGGAACCGCTTGGCAGTTCTGGTTTGGGAGGCCTCCGTGTCCAGTACCTTTCTGCCTGGTGATCTTCAGGATCTTCCCAAGACAATTGAAATGGGCGATTCCGGTTTCCTGGTGTGGTGCTGGGATGCTGTCAGGTTTCAGAGGCATACAACTACAGGGTCCTTTACAAGGGCTCTGCAGACCTTCTAGAATTTCCTAGAAGGGAAATTCGCAAAGGATGAAGAATTGTGGTCTAATTCTTATGGGCTGGGCAGCTTGCCCTATCTTAAACCCTAGGATCTTATCTTGCCCTTGTTGAAGTGAGCTCACAAGTCCGACAGTTACATGTAACGAGACTGCCAAAGGTGAGCTTATCCACAGCATTCAGAACTCTACTTGCTGTACCTGGTGGTTTCCCCTATGGGTGGTGTGACGCTTCGTGATGGAAGACCTGGGATTTCTGTTACATTGACTGCTGGGCAGAATGAGCCTGAGGCAGAGAATTGATCCACTTTGTAACATCTCTGCTTCCGAGGCGGCACTGGGTGCCCAGTCACCTGGGGACAAAAAAATCTGCACCTGCTCCTGCCACTTTAGTTCTGGCTTTGGCCTCTGGCTGAAAACATCATGCTCAAGCTGAAGTTTGTAAGGTAGGGGGTCCCTGGCTCAGACAAAAGCTGACTGAAATTTTCCAGACTATATGACAAAAGGAAGTTTTGCCCCGAGAATTCAAGGATGCTTCCACTGTCCATCTGCATAAGGTAAAGGGAATTGTTTGTCCTGCTTGAGCAATGGGTTAGAAGTTGCGTGTAAAGCTGCAGAAGTACATGCCAGCTGGCCCCAGAATCAACTGAAAGAGTTCATTTCCCATTGTTTAAAGGGTTTCTCAGAGCAGGAGTCTCTGTCTCTGTCCATTTGTACAGGTTAATAACAGAACTTGTTTTACTATAGACAACTTTTTTATAACCCATTCTCTAAATATAATTTGGGATTGTCACATTTGCACATACTGTCCAGTCTTTGTTCTGGTATTACTACAAAGCCTGAAGCAAAATCATTTTTATCATATTGGAACTGGGATGAAAAGCATCTGCTTACCATGAGTACTAGATAATATCAAGATAAGAACTGATTTTACTGTCTCCTCTGTTTCCCTATGAGGAAATTATAGTCAATCTTACATTATCCGAAAATGGTCCCTTGAAAACCAAATCCACCCGAAGCTCTCCTTACTGGAACTTGCTGTTTAAGACCTCATGAGACTGTAACTGAAATTATTCTGAGGAGGACTTTCCAGTATTCTTTTCAGTAGAGTCAATGTTTCTAGATTGTAATATGGGGTTGACATTGCATACTGTGGTTGTAGTTCTCTTGGAAGGTGGAGGTTCATATTTCGAACTGTGCAAGGATTCTCCTGACTCAATTTCTCCACTTCCTGTTGAATGGAAAAATATCCCACCTGGATGACTTTAAGCTTGGCTGTCTAACTTTTGCCTGGAATTGACATGAATTTAGAGAAGTGTTATTCAGTACAAATGCAACTAAATAGATTTTTTTTATGTTATTCCCAGACTACACCCAAGTTACCATAGTGAGACCATAATATAAGATTTAGATGTATTTGATTAGGAATTTTTTGTTCTTTGTATTTTAAACAGTGAGATTTAAGTACTTGGTTTGTCAACTCACACATTACTGGTTAGATATTCTTTGTGCCAAAAGAATGCTACTTTAATTTTTCTTAAGGGCGCAAGGAATAATTAGGCCAAATGATTTTTAAAGACTTGGGAAACCAGAGTATAATTCTGCAGTTTAATGAAGTTAACATCATAACTGTCTGTGTTCTGTGGTAATGAAAATGATAACAGCCTACTTAATTATTTGAAGAGAAGACTGACTTGTGGTCCATCTTAGAAAGAGATCCATTTTATAGGGTTATTCATTTGACATGGCTAGGGGTGAAAGTGAACATTATTAGTAGCTATACTTGATATGCACAGTTTTGAAATTGATTATTCAATGTATTTAATTTCACACCCCAGAACCAATGATAATTGGAGTTAATCTGGCAACTTTTACATGAATTCATGTTTTTATTTTATATATATATATATATATATATATATATATATATATACTGAATCTATAGTGTCAACTCAACTTGAAACAAGGTGAAAACTCAAAGGAGGTGATAATAAAAGGGTCCCTGAGGTATTACAACTCATGGGAGTACAATACTGTGCTTGTTAGTTCATATCTTGGAAAATTGCGAGGCGATGGGTTGCTAATACTGATGAACAACCAATGCTTGTGGTCACACCTCCCTTGAAGTTCTTAGGACTACAAGAACACTTTCTGGAGCAACCTAATCCCTGCCTCCAGGAGGGTTAGCCTTTGGGACGTCCATATAGATGGAGAGCTCTTGGGCTTAAGAGGGGCCTCCCAGAACATTGACTGGGGATGGAGAGGAGCACTCTGGGGGAAGCCCGGCCCTCTTGAGGCAGGGAGATTCATTTATCTCTTCTACCTTGGCGGCTGGGAGGTTGCCTGCATGGGTAATTTTGCCAAAACCTGACGGTGCCAAACCTTTTGTTCAATTTTTCCTCCTTCCCCACCCCTCCCAGATGGTAGGTTGAATAATACATGTTAAATGATTCAGTGCCAGATTAAATACAATATAATTATACATGTCCAAACAATTATTTTATGGCACAAAAAGAATTGGACTTTGAAATATTGTACAATTAGCCTGAAGGAGATAAAAAATGCAGGTGGACAAAAAGAGGGTTTGGAGATTCTAATATGATGGATTCCATACTCATTTCCAACAGTTCTTTCTCTGGGTGTCTGTTGGTTCAATTCATTACTGCTCTGCTACTGGAACTGATTTTGGTTCATCTCATGGTTGAAGAGACCTCGTCCATCAGAATTGATCATCATACATTGTTGTTGAAGGCATATAATGATCCTGGTTCTGCTCATTTCCTCAGCATCCAGTTCATGTAAGTCTCTCAGGTCTTTCTGAAATTATCCTGTTGGTCATTTCTTACAGAGCAGTAATATTCCATAATATTCATATGTCTGATTTATTCAGCCATTCTCCAACTGATGGATCATTCAGTTTCCCGTTTTTAGCCACTACAAAAGGGCTGCAAACATTCGTGCATACAGATCCTTTCCTTCTTTGGGATTCTTTGGATATAATCCCAGTAGCTTACTGCTGGATCACAGTTGACAACTTTTTTGAACATGGTTCCAAACTACTCTCCAAAATCGTTGGATTCGTTCACAACTCACAACAATGCATCAATGTTTCTGATTAAACTGCTTACAGAACAATAATAATGAATTCATTTTTGTATTAGAGCCCATCTTCTTACAGAAAAATAGCAGACTCTCATCCTCCTAAGGGATGAATGAACAATGCCAAGCATCAAGGTGGGTTCTATTTTCTGTTTGTATCTGAGTTTTATCAAGAATTATATCAATTGGTAACCTAAAAATGTATTCTCTGGTCAAATGGACTACATTTGATTTCCTAATAGTAGAGATGTAAGGGTGAAGCTAACTTTCATGATTTTGACCTGGTTATTTTAAAAGAAAAATTATGATTCTGCTAAGCTCAATTTTGCAGGAGATTTTCTAGCAAGAGAAGGACGACCTGTGCAAGTGACCTGAACCAGAGAAGCCAGTTAGCTGGAAACTGCTCTGAACACTACCACCCAAATCAGAGGGGTGCATCATCTGAAGGTGTCCCCAAAACCAGATGGCTATTTGAGACAACTCCAAATGGACAGTTGTATTTTGTTAATTGTTTTTTTTTCCCCTGGGTGCCGTTTATCTGCAAGGTCTGCTTTTAAAAAAGCCACAAAATCAGGGGGAAAGCAATGCAGCAGGTTCAGGACTCGTGATGAAGAACATGAGCTACCTTCAGGAAGACAGGTGGTTGCCAAGTACAAATTGAAGCATTTGTTGTTGTTTTCTTTGTCAAGGCCAAGGCTAGAATTCATTTTGCTTGAATATGTGTTTGTAATATATTTTGTTCTTTTTTAGAGGGATAGGTGAAAGAAGATGCTGAAGGAAGGAGAGAATTTGGACCTGAATATAAAATACAAACATGCTTCAATATAAATCTATTTCAAATCTTGTGCACTGCTCTGAAGAAAGCTACAGTCATTTGAGACAGAAGATCAAATGCCATGGTGAAAATAAAAGTATCCTTGACTAGGGGCTATGACTTTGGTCTCAAGCCATCCTAAGCATTCTAAACCTCTGAAACTTCTGGTTCAGTTTAAGACAACCAGGGCCATAAATTGAGTCAGGCTTCTGTTCCCACAAACTCTGACACCAAATGCTCTATTCAGGGCAGGGGGATCAAGAGGAAGTTAGGCTTGATTTTATTACTGAAAGGACAGTTGCCTCACAGACTAGAGCTCCACAGAACAAATCTCAGGCTTACTGTTTGGAGCCGGGTGCTGAGAGATCTGAGGGCAGTGGAGGATCAAGCTTGTCCCTGAGAGCCAGCCGGTTCCATCTCTGAGGGGACAGGGATCTCAGGGCAGATCCCAGTCCCTTATCTTCTTCTGAGCCAGGAGCACCCTGCCCACCTAATTTCCCTCTAAGCTCTCTAAAGATGGGGGTATGGCTCTCAGCTTTCTGTGGTGGGAAGCTTGGCTCAACATAGCATCTTGAGGCAGCATGGCATGGGAGGGTTGAACCAGAGTGAAACATGATGACCAGCAGAGTGAAAAAGGGGGCTGGAAGAGAAGTGGGAAATGGTCAGAAAGGGGGCTATGGACCTATCTAGATGGGGAAAAAAACAACTTTGAAACCATGGAACCACGAAAGACTCGACATGGTGATGGGATGGTAGTGTGAAAAGCATTGTTCCCGAGAATATAAATAAATTAGAGGAACATGGGATGATTTTCTCTAGAACTTGGAGAAAGGAAAATTTGTGACAGAAGAACTAGAGATCATTAGTGATCTGAAATAGAAGAAGAGCTGATTACATCAAATTAAAAAGCTTTTAACAAAACAAAACTAATGCAAACAAGATTAGAAAGGGGGCAACAAACTGGGGGCTTATTTTACAGTTAAAAGTTCTAAATAAGGCCTCACATTTCAACATATATAAATTGACTCTAATTTATAAGAAATCAAGCTATTCTCCAATTGATAAATGGTCAAGGATACAAACAGACAATTTTCGATGAAATTGAAACTATTTCTAGCCATGAAAGATACTTCAAGTCATTATTGATAGAAGTAAAATTCTTACAACTCGAAATACCACTACACCTGTATCAGTTGGCTAAGATAGGCAAGGAAAATGACAAATGTTGAAGGTCTTGGGAAAACTGGGACTAACCCCACACCTAAACTGTGAACATCAGGATAAACAGGAGCCATTCCTTCATGTCTAACAGACCAGCATGGCTGTCTCCTTCAGAATGGGCTTGTACCTATCTCTGCGGTACAATCTGTTCTTCCTTCCTGGCCCATGAGTCTACATGGTAATTAATACAAAACCTCATTGTGTCAGTGAAATGATCTTGTACTGAGGTCATCTGGAGACTTCATGTAGAGATTAGGAAGCAACATCTATTTGACGGATCTTCTTTTTTCTCCCTTTTTCCCCTCATTTTCTGCCTCCTAAAGTATTCTATTCCATCTGAATAATCTAAAGCGTGGCCATTCACCTTGGGGAATCTTTTACATGAAAGAGATTCAGCAATCCTTTGTTCAACATAAGACCTGAGAAGAATCCATTGGCAAGGCACAATATTTCCACCAGTACCAGTGAGAAAGCATCTCTCCCAAAAGTCATGATCATAAATGATTTTGTGGTGTTTGTCCTTTGGTCTTTCTGCATTCTACCACTGGGCTGCAATCCAACAGCGTTTTCAGGTTGAAATTCCCTATTGCAGGCAAGTCTTTAACCTTTCAGTGTAAAACAATTATCTTCTGCAGCTAAGCATTAATTTTTAATTAGGGAAGGTATGTGTCCACACACTAATTGGATCTATGCCAGTCTTGGCGAGACCAGGCAACTACGGTCTTGGGCTTCACTTCAGCTCTGAGTGAGTGCTCAGATTTTCTGTTTCTTTTCATGCCCAAATGTCCAAGACCCCATAAAGATGAACAGCTTAGCATCTCTGAAAAGCCTATCCGGTTTTTTAATTATTTGAAGTCAATCTGCACTAATCCATGTGCTTTTCTGAAAGGTTAAGTGGGCGAATTGGACCTGATTTTCACCGAAATTACTGCGCCTTCCTTAGAAGGTAAGGATCAGATGGAATAGTATTATTTTAGATGTTTTTGAACAGCTAGAATTGACTTGGCTTCATGGTAATGACAGTATGGAACCAAAGCAAAATATTAAAAATTATTGGTTCACAAGTTTGTGATGATGGGGATTCAGAAGGCCATTCCTACATGCCATTAATCAACACAAGCTCCCCCCGCCAGAATGGGCTTGAAGCATTTCTGCCATATAAGGTGTATCTCTTCCCCATCCATGGGCATTTTAATATCACTTGTGTCAAGGTTGTCTCGCATATGTTGATAATTGTTTTTACTATGGTCATTAGGAGTCTTTTTGTGTGTGTGGGTTTTTCTCTTTATTTTTTGACAATATTTTATTTATTTTTTTTAAAGTGTATCATGGTACATTTTATTTTGTTTTTTTATTAAAGCTTTTTATTTTTCAAAACATATGCATAGATAATTATTCAAATTAGCCCTTGGAAAATCTTGTTTCAGTTTTTTCCCCCCACTTCTCCCACCACCCTCCCCTGGATGGCAAGTAGTCCAATATGTGTTAAACATAGTTGAAATATGTTAAATGGAATATATGCATACATATTTATACAATTATCTTGCTGTACAAAAAAATCAAATCAAACCAGAAAGAAGTGATAGAAAAATAAAATGAAAGCAAACAACAACAAAAATTAGAATGCTATGTTGTGGTCCACTCGCTCCCACGACTGGTCTTTCCTGGTGAAGATGGCTCTCTTCATCACTGAACAATTGGTACTGGTTTGAATCATTTCATATGAAGAGGCCATCATGAATTGTCATTATAATATTTGTTGCTAATATTATAGTCACGCCTGTTTCACTCATTTCCTCAGCATCAGTTCTTTTTAAGTTTCTCCAGTCTGACTGAAATCATTCTGATGGTCTTCTTTTTAATTTAATAGCCTTTATTTGCCACAGGTTATATGTATGGGTAACTTTACAGCATTAACAATTGCCAAACCTACATTCCAATTTTCTACTTACCCCACCCCTCCCAGATGGCAGGATGACCAGTAGATATTAAATATATTAAAATATAAGTACATACACAATAAGAATACATGACTTCAAACCGTTATTTTTCTGAAATCAGACTCTGAAATATTTTCATTATTTAGTGGAAGGAAATCAAAAACACAATTGGGCATAAATATAAGGATTAAATTCAATGTAATGGTTTTAGTCATCTCCCAGGTTCTTTCTCTGGGCGCCTTCAGTTCAGTTCATTACTGCTCCATTGGAAATGATTTGGTTGATCTCGTGCAGGATGGCCCTGGTCCATGGAACTGGTCATCATATATGATATTGTTGTTGATATATAATGATCTCCTAGTGCCTGCTCCATTTCACTCAGCATCAGTTCATGTAATGTTAAGATCGTATATTTTAAGATCATGCAAGACCGGGAATTCGGGTTGGGAAATCAGTCTTTATTCTCCAGTGAAGAAGGATCCGGACGTGGAGAAATCGGCGATAGCAATGTGTGCAGCTAGGTCGAAGCCCGTCGACCAGCATACACAACAACAACTCACCCAGAGTCTCGAACTCGGCCCAATCTCTTCCAGCTTGTCTTCTTCCTCTCTGCATCCACCACCAAGGTAATCATTCCTCTTCCCCAACACATCAGGACTTGCAAGGAGGTGGGCAGGGACCATTCTTAATCCAATCATGTATATTAATAGAAGTATAGCCCAATTACTATCTAGCCTCATGTACTTGGGACCTCATTGCATCAACAAGCCTCTAATGACCCTGATAGTCTCAGGCCTTTCTGAAATCATCCTGTTGGTCATTTCTTGGAACAATAATATTCCATAATATTCATATACAACAATTTATTCAGCCATTCTCCCACTAGAGTGATCATTCAGTTTCAGTTTCTAGCCACTAGAAACAGACTTGCCCTGAAACATTTATTACATACAGGTCCTTTCCCTTCTTTATGATCTCTTTGGGATATAAGCCCAGTAGTATCACTGCTGGATCAGAAAGGGTATGCACAGTTTATTAACTTTTTGAGCATAGTTCCAAAACTACTCTCAGGAATGGTTGGATCTGTTCACAACTCCAAAAACAATGCATCAATGTCCCAGTTTTTCCACATCCCTCAACTAATCATCACTGTTTTTCCTGTCTTAGCCAATCTCAAACGGGTGTGTGATATTATCTTAGAGTTGTCTTAATTTGCATTTCTCTGATTAATAATGACTTGGGCATCTTTCTTGGCTAGAAATAGTTTCAATAGTTTCTTCATCGGTGTCTGTTCATATCCTTGACCATTTTTCAATTGGAGGTGCTTGATTTTTATAAATTAGAGTTAATTCTCTATATAAACTTTGGAAATAGAGGCCTTTATCAGAACCTTTCGCTGTAAATATATTTTTTCCCAGTTTATTGCTTCCCTTCTAATCTTTTCTGCGTGGTTTGTTTTGTACAAAACTTTTTCAGTTTGGTATAGTCGAAATTTTTCTATTTTGTGATCAGTAATGATCTCTGGTTCTTCTTTGATCATAAGAGTCCTTCCCCTTCCATGGAATCTGAGAGGTAAACTATCCTGTGTTTCCTCTAATTTATTAATAATTTCATTCTTTATGCCTAGGTCATGAACCCATTTGACCTTATCTTGGTGTACGGAGTTAAGTATGGATCAATGCCTGACTTCACCATGGTTCCAATTTTCCCAACATAATTTTATCAAACAGTAAGTTCTTATCCCAAAGCTCGGGTCTTTTGGTTTATCAAAATAGGTTGCTATGGTTGACGACTGTTTTTGTCCTTAGACCTAACCTATTCCACTGATCAACTAATGTATTCACTTTGTAATACCAAATGGTTTTGGTAACTGCTGCTTTCTATAATACTAATTTTAGATCTGGTAGCTAAGCCACCTTCATTTGATTTTTTTCCATTAATTCCTTGAAATTCTTGACCGTTTTGTTTTTCCATATAGTTTTGTTTGTTATTTTCACGGTCATTACAAAAATATAAGTTTTTTGGGAGTCTACAGTTGGTATAGCGCTAAATAAATAGATTAAGTTTGGTAATATCATCTTTATTATAATTGCTCGCCCTAACACGAGAGCATTTAATATTTTCTAATTAGTTAGATCGAACAATTTGTGTGTGAAAAGTGGTCTGTAATTTGTTCATAAAGTTTCTGATTTTCGCTTGGCAGATGGGTTACAAAATATTTTATATTATCAATAGGTACTTTAAATGGGATTTCTGCGCTTTGTAACTCTGACTGTTGGTTTGTTAGAGATATAAGAATGCTCATGACACTAACAGAGTTTATTTTAACCATCTCTGCTCTTTCTTATAGAACAATAATGTTCTACAACATTTCATATACCACACAATTTACCAACATTTTCTTGAATTGATGGGCATCATTCAGTTTCCAATTTCAGTACCACTACCCCAAAGACTTATACAAACATTTGCATTTTGGTTCCTTTCCTTCCTTTAGGATTTCTTTGGGATATAATCCCAGTAGTAACACTGTTCTGGATCAAAGGGCATGCACAGTTTGAACACATTTTGAGCATAGTTCCAAACTTCTCTGGAAATGTGATTTGGCATTCGTTTACAGTTCCACCAACAATGTATTAGTGTCCCAGTTTTGCCACATCCTCCAACATTGTCATTATCTTTTTTCCTGTCATCTTGACGATAAAACTGGGTTTGATGGCTATCTCGGGGTTGTATTAATTCACATTTCTCTGATCGGTAATGATTTATGGCACTTTTCGCATGAAATTAGTATGGTTTCAGTTTCATCATCTGAAAATTGTCTGTTCATATCCTTTGACCATTTATCAATTGAAGAAAGGCTAGATTCTTATAAATTTACAGGTCAGTTCTCCATATATTTTTAGAAATGAGGCCTTTGTCAGACCCTTTAGATGTAAAAATGTTTTTTCCCAATTTATTTGCTTCCTTTCTAATCTCTTGCTTCATTGGTTTTGTTGGTGGCTTTTTAACTTGATATAATTAATTATCTATTTCATGATCAATAATGATCTTCAGTTCTTCTTTAGTCCAGAAATTTCTTCCTTCTCCCACAGATATGAAGGTAGCTATCCCTTGTTCTCCTAGTTTGTTTATAATATCATGCTGTGTCACCACCATGAGCTCATTCCGGTCATATACAGTCTATGGTAGGTGTGGAATTCAATGCACCTAGTTTCTGCCACAATAGTTTGCATTTTCTTCCAACAATTTTGTCAATAGTGATTCTTATCCCAAAGCTGGCGTCTTTGGGCAGGCCATTCCTTCTCAAGCATGTATTAATAGGTATGGTCAGTACTATTTAACCTCATAGCGGGACATCAGTGCATGTGCTCAAGCTTCGGCCCATTACACTATTCCACTGTAAACTGCTGCTTTCTTAGCCAGTACCAAATGGTTTTTGTGCCACTGCTTTATATAATGGTTTTAGATCTCAGGTACAGGTAGACCACCTTCATTTGGAAATTTTTCATTAATTTCCATTTAAGTCTTGAACTTTTGTTCAGACAGATTTTATTAACATTTTCTAGATATAAATTAGTTTCTTGGAGTCTGATTGGTTTAGGACTGCATCAGTAGATTAATTTTGAATTATTTTTTATTTTGACCCATGTTCGCTCAGCAACCGCTTCCAAAAGTATTGATATTTTTCAATTGTTTAGATCTGACTTTATGTGGAAAGTGTTTGTAGTTGTGCTCCTTATAGTTCCTGGTTTCCCTTGTCAGGTGTGACTCCCAAATATTTTATACTATCCAACAGTTATTTTTAAAATAAGATTTCCTCTTTATCTCTTGCTATTGGGTTGTTGGTGATGTATACAAATGCTGGTGGTTATGTGGTTATTTTTATCATGTAGCGTTATGTAGAGATTGTGGTTGACTTTAATAGTTTTTTCAAGTTAGTTTATTACAAGGGTTCTACATGTGTACCATCATATATCATCTTACAAATGATAATTTGGTTTCTTCATTACCTCTAATTCATTCATCTCTTTTTTCTTCTGTTATTGACAAAGCTAACTTTGTTCCTAAATAATATTGAATAGTAATGCTGATAGTGGGCAACCTTGTTTCACCTCTAATCTTATTGTCAATGCTTCTGATTTATTCCCATTATAAATGATGCTTGCTGTTCATTTTCGATAAATGCTACTGATCATTTTAAGGAAAAGTCCATTTGTTCCTATACTGTCTTATGTTTTTAATAGGAATGGGTGTTGGATTTTATCATATGCTTTTTCTGCATCTATTGATATAATCATCTGTTTTTTTGTTAATTTGGTTATTGATTTAATTAATTATGCTAATAGTTTTCCTAATATTGAACCAGCCCTGCATTCCCATCAGGAGACTTCATGTGACGATAAGCAACCAAGATCTTCTTGCAGCTCTTCCTCTGAGTTCCTGTTTCTGCATCTAAAGTATTCCATACCCTCTGAGTTAGAATAAATGCAGTCACCTTCACCTTCAAGAAACTTCTAGATGGAAAGAGATTCAACCGCTCCTTTGATCACGTAGTCTTGAGAAGAATCCATTGGCAATGCACAATATTTCCACCAGTGTCAAGGAGAGGTCCCTCTCCCAACAGCTGTGAGCATAAATGATTTGTGTTGTTTTCTGTTATGGTGGGGCGCTATACTTAAAACAAAGTTCTTACAGGTGCTAGTTGATGAATTGATGAGACAATGTGTTTATCTGGTTTAGCATGGTGATGAATAGTTCCTCTGAATCAGTGATATGGATTTGATTTATGCAACAAATAATGGTTTCCTAGTCTCATGGTTGTTTATACTCACAATAGAGCGCTAGCTGCAACTAAACTTAGCCAGATCTGAGCCAGAGACAGACTCAGAAGGGCCAGACACAGACTCAGGAAGGACCAGAGACAAATTCATTCCATCGTCCACCTTTGTGGTGGCTGGAGGCTGAAGCACAAGCCTTCACCTGGGACTCAGAGACATTCATTTCCATCTTCATCAGCCTCTTGGTGTCTGGCCTGTCTTCCTGCACTTCCCCCACTGACATCAAGGCTGATTTGAAAGACTCTCAAGAAAGCAGGTTGGGTCCCAGGCAAGGAGACAATAAAGAATTTGGACTTTGGATTTTAACACCTGGCTATTCTCATGGTGATTACTCTACTGAAAGGAAGACTGGTCCAGAGACCTCCAGAAAACCAACAGGAACATTACAGTTTTCCCTTTGGCCTTTCCATGTTCTACCACTGAACTGCAATTCAACAGTTTTTCCATGTGAAATTGTGCAGGTATTGGGTATTACTGCTGATTCAACATTACCATTTCGTTTCAATGCTTCCTTATTTATTTTTCCTTCTAAACATTTTGTTGAATTAGGTGAAGACTATGTGTCTTGCACTAGTGGTTGAGTCCTATTGCAAGTCCATGGAACCAGACAACTTCAGGCTTTTCCTCAGCTCTGGTGAGTGCTCAGATTTTTCAATTTTTCCTTTCAAGTGTCCAACATCCCATAATGATAAACAGCTTAGCAAACTTCTCAAAATCCTTGTCAAGTGTTTTTGTTTTGTTTGTTTTGTTAATTTGGTGAAATCAGTCACAGAGTTAGAGCGACCCCTTGTGGGGGTATTCTTCCTCTACATGTAATGTACATTATACCTAGAGATCACTTTTCTCTTTCCATGTAGCAGGGCACCACTGATCAATATTGCTTTTCTTGGAAATTTTCCAGTGAGAGATTGAACATGATTTCAACTTAAAGGAGCAATAACTTGAGGGAATGTATGGATCAGATGCAATTGTATTTCTGAACGTTTTTGAGCATGAACATGACAACCAATCATGATGACTATAATGGAACTGAAAACAGCAGTACAAATAACGATTCAAAATGTGATTGGCACCATCGCTGATTCTTCTTTTTAGATGCTATTTCTGTTTCTTGGTGAGCGAATATTTGTTCTTTAGTCTAGGTTCAAGAAAGTACCCTTTCCTTGTGGGGGTTAGGATCCTCTTAAACTTGTCCTTTGCCAATATGGTCCCCTGATTCATTAGTTTATAATAATCTGATACTTAAACTTTTTGTTCTGTGCACTGCCTCTCAATTATTCAATGAACTACACTTTCTGGGTAATGTTAGAATGAGCTACCTTGAGGGAGGATGTGTTAATTTGTATTTGCAATCATTTGTGATTCTTCAACTGGCTGTTGTTGGAATGACCCAACTTCTATTAGAATACGGGATGAAAAGGGTTTCCAGGCTGTGATATCTAAGATAAAGGAAATATGTCTTCCTTACAGAAGGGAAGGGAAGACAGTATTTAGGAATACTTTTCTACTTTTTCCTGTTTGAGATTTTTCTCTTGCTTTCTTTTCTTTCCATTAAATTTTTCTCCACGTTTTTTCCTTAAATTCTCTTTCATGTATTCTTTTTAAATTTTAAATCTTGCAGACAATTTAAATAATAAAACACAAGCAATAGAGTATCCTTCCTTTTTTTACATCCTTAAACCTGGCCTCCTTTCCTTCTAAAGTTTTTCTTATCTAGACTTTTTCAACTCGTACCATCCTTCATATCTTCTCCTTCTCTACTTGTAGTTACAGCAGTGGCTGGACATTTAACCAGGACCTAATGCTTCTAACATTTATTTCCAATGTTTTCTTGTATGTTCAGTTTTCCATGCAAAATCTCGCTCTGTTTACCCTATAACTTTCCTCAGCGCTTT
The DNA here is from genome assembly GCF_902635505.1 of Sarcophilus harrisii. NCBI lineage: Eukaryota > Metazoa > Chordata > Mammalia > Dasyuromorphia > Dasyuridae > Sarcophilus > Sarcophilus harrisii. The sequence continues at coordinate 1,889 of NW_022290902.1, read as the reverse complement.
TCAGGTACATTCTTCGAGACTTTTTGTCTATGTATGACTTTCACCCCTAGTTGGTCCAAAAGTGATTTTATATTAACTCCAGTTTGCTTATTGTCTTGGGCTTCATATCCTGCATTGTTCACTATACTCCAAAAGCAACAACAAGTTTTATTGGGTTCTAAAACACGTCCTTGCTATGGTTTCCATAATTAGAGGTTAAGATTTCATAAGCCAAATTATCTAACATCTTCACATAAGGTAATTAATCATAAAATTATCCTTTCAATCCTTCATTTGCTTGGAATCAGGGTATCTTCTCTGTTGACCTGAAAGAGTCAAAACTTCAATCACAGGGTGATTATGCATGTATTAAATCAGATATAGCCTGTGGTTCTCTTTTTAGCCTAATAATTTTCTTAAAATCTTGTCACAGGCTGCTTCATAGGTGGTGCTGATTGTGTCCAGTAATCCCCCTCCTCCTTCTCCTCACCCATGAGCCCAATTGAGGGAGGGAGGTCAGGGACTAATTTCTCCTTCACCAGCAGTACACACTCAGGGTGTATAACTCTTTCTTGTCTAATTGCTTCCATCCTTTTACTTGCGTTTTATCTGGATCTCACCTCTGCTCCTTTCTCTTTTCTTATTCTAATATATGTAATTTCTTAAAGCCAGTTGTACAATGGTACTATGTATAAAGTGTTTCTTTAGGTGAGTCAGGTCCGTATATAATAATATGACATAGTTGCTCTCCCTACTTAATTTACTCGTCTGGATTCAATTCTTTTCCTTAGAGAACCAAGGAGATGGCACCTTTTGTTTCTAAAGTTCAATGATTTTGCTCCCCAAGTTACAATCAAACCTTAACTTTCATAAGTCTGACAATGCTTTCTCTACATTTCCTTAGTTGGAAAAGAAGGCTGTTTCTAAACATTTTGTCCCATTTCAGCTGAAATATTACTTTAACCCTTAACAAAGTTTCCTTGTTTATTTTTGTACTCACCCTGATTTCTGGGTTCCCAGGTGAAGATTCTTGGTCCCACATTTTGAGGCATACAATATAGTGTTCTTTAAAGTGTAATGTTCTCTGTTGAGGGACTTTCTTGGGTCTCTGGGGAGCTTGGCTTCGTTTCAGTTCAGTAATCACCACACATGCCACCGGGGATTAAGTCCAAATCCTTTATTTGCTCTCTTTCAAAGTCTCTTGTTGCCTTTCCTGGGGCCTAGTTAGCTTTCTTTGAGCTATCTCTCCTTTGTTCCTTGGGCTTGAGCTCCTGCCTCCTTCCTCTGCCCTCCTGGATCTCTCTAGATGTCTCCCAGGTTTGCGCATTTCGGCCTCCAGGCACCACAAGGTGGAAGATGGAATGAATCTGTCTCAACCTCTGAGGGCTTCTAGTGCGCCTGCCTTTTCTGGCTGAGGCTTCTCACTTATATGCTATACTGATGCCTTCATTTGATCATTGCCTATCCAGTAAGAAACTGTGAAGACCGTGTATTTTAAAATCAGCAGGAGTCAGAATTCAGGTTGGGGAAAATCTAAGTCGGTGATGCTGTTCCTCGGTGAAAGAGGATCAGGGGTGGAAGAGAATCGGTGATATGTGTGTGCAGCTGGTCAAAGCTAGCTAGATCAGCAGCCACGACCCTGGCAACTAGGAGTATGGAACCCAGGCCCCAATCTCTCCCAGCTTCTCTTCCACCTGTCATCTCTCTGCCTCACCACCAAAATCATCATTTCCTACCACAACACATCAGGACTTGCATGGAAGTGGTGGGGACCATTCTTTAACCAATCATGTATATTAATAGAGTATAACCCTAATTACTCTTTAGCCTCACATACTTGGAACCTCAGTGCATCAACTCAAGCCTCAGCCCATTACATCTCCTGCTTTCATTTATTTTTAGAACACAGG